>NC_029791.2:53925642-53993400 GCF_000816755.2 Arachis ipaensis
AACATGAACCTCAACCATTCTCACAAGCCTTCCCATACCAAGCACCTTCCTATGATCCCTACCCATCATATAACCAATCATCCATACCATATTTTTATGGCCATTATGAGCAAGAACCTCTAGAATCACCACAACCATATCAAGATTACTCCCAAGAACCACCTCAATACTCATCATCTCCATACCTTTACCAAGAAGAACCACCTTCCTACCATGAACCCTCCCTCCAAAATAATGAACCTTCCGATTCACCCCAAGCCCCAATAGACGATCCTCTCACTTTGTTACTCCAAGGACAAGAAGCCATGAAGCGGGATACACTTGAGTTTGTGACCAATTTGACCAAGGTGGTGCACACTTTAGCCCACCAATGCTTGAATACTCAAGGTACGTCCGTGACCACATGTGAAAAGTCAAAAGAAGAGCAAAGCATGAAGGAGAAATTGGAAAATTCGGTGGAGAAAGAGGAGTCAAATTTTGTATTGGAGCAACTAGAGGAACCTATAATCATTGAAGAAAAGGAAGAAGTGGTTGAAGATTTAGGAGATGTTGAAAGTCCAAGGGAATGTAGCATCATGGAGCACCCTTCCAAGAAGCTTGATATTGATGCTGAGGAGGGTGCGCAACCTCCAAGGCATATCATCGTTGGAGACTTGGAAGAGGCTTATCAAGAGATGGATTCAATCATGGAAGAATTTCTCTTTACAATGGAATCCTCTCCCATTGGACATGGAGTTGAAAGTATAAAAGAGTATGCACAACCTCCCAAGGAAGATGAGAAGGGCATGGTGTATATTGAAATTGACGAATATGAAGAGGTTGATCAAGAGATGACCTCGTTCATCAATGAATTTCTATCCAAAATTGAATCGCCTCTCATTAAACAAGATGAAGTTCTTGAAGATAACACCAAGCCACGTAACAAAGAGGATGAGGTTGAAAGTGAAGAGAATTGTGAAGAGGTGGAAACAACTAAAGAGGAGCACAAGAGAGTGGACCTTGCATGGTCCAAGTGCGGGGAAGCCTCTCTCCCCAAATCACCATCTAATACAACATTTAAGTGGGTAAAATCTCTATCCCTGAGCTTTAATCTCTCACTTGAATATGGTTTGCTTGAAAATGATGGTCAACTTAGAACTCTTTGTGGAATTAAAAGTAAAAATGAGTTGTGTAGTGGTTGGAAAATAGGTGTTAAGCTTATCAAGGCCAAGGCTTCAAGGTATAGGGATGATGTTGGGACAAGGATCACTTTATACGGATCTAGGAGGAAGCATTGGTGGAGTAAAGAGAATTCTGAGTCAATCACCTCTATGTCAACCGCTCATCCGACAAAACCATGAAACTCAACTAACGGACGGGTGTGAAGACAAGATATGGGATCCCGGTTCGTTAAATGAAGACCAACTATGGGGACTCGTATCTTGGGTAGAACCATGCCCAAGTTTGATGAATATGGTTGGAAATTCTGTCAACCAATTGAGGAGCAAAGATCCTTGGAGATTCAAGGATGAGTACAAACATAAGCCACCATGACAATAAGCTTCTCAAAATGTCCAACTTAAGGACTTAAACTAAAAGTGCTAGGTGGGAGACACCCCACCATGGTAAACTCTTTAGGCCCAATCTCATGTACGCGTGCGCGCAAGGTACGCGCACGCGCCCCTGCCTAATATGCCACCCCACGTTAGCGCGCACTGTACGCTCACGCGTGGTTCTCCATTCCCCTCAATGCGCGCGGACGCGTACTTGCCGCATGCGCGCAAATCTAGTAGCGCAACCTTCAGGCCATTTTCCAGAGAGTTAGGCCTGATCTGGGCCAACTCTAAGCCCCTAGCCCAACTCCATGCACGCGTGCGCGTACGGTACGCGCACGCGTCCCTTCCTATTTTGCTCATTCACGCTTAAGCGCACTGTACGCGCACGCGTAAGGCCCACGTTCTCTCAATAGTCGCGGACGCGCAATGTGCGCGCTCGCGCCGATTCCAAATATGGGAACCCTAAGACGCGAAGAGCGTTGCGCCGCAGCGCACTTCCCTCTTCTCCCCTCCATTTTCTTTTTCTTCTCCCTCTTCTCTTCTCCCATAACCACCACTAACGGCCGCCGACCACCACCGTCCACTATCAATCCCCTCTCTCTCATCCATTTACTTCCTCTCTGCCAGCCACTCACCCTCTCTTCCTTCTCCCGGCCAAACTTCCACCGCGCCACTCCCCAATCTCTACTGTGAGCTTCGGTTCTCTAGATATCGAACCACGAAGCTGAATATTGAGAAGAAGTTGCTCCTACCTAATGATGTGAGACGGCGCATTAACGGTCGGATCCTTGAATTAGGTATTGACTTTGTTGACCGGGATTTGGGTGACATCAATATATCTTGGGTGAAGGAATTCTACTGCAATTTTTTCCGTCCGACCTTGGATTCAGTTCAGGTGCGGGGTAGAGAGATTATGCTCACCGAGACCGCCATTGGGGAGGCATTACATTGCCGTCACATTCCGCATGACCAGTGTGCCCATCATCAGGCTGAGATAGCCATCCATACCATGACTTTTGATTATGAGGCGCTTCGGCGCGTGATTGGGACACCGGATGCTTCATGGGTTATGGATGCGGGCAACACCAAGCCAAAGGGGATGTTATTCACTCATTTGACTAGGGAGGCCAGGACTTGGCAGATGATCTTCGCCCACTACGTCCTGCCTACCACCCACTTTTCTGAGGTCCCCATGGAGATGCTTCTGCTGATCGGGTGTGTTATGGAGGGGAAGGATGTCTCCTTCCCTAGACTTATTCGACAGTGCATGTGGCGGGCGCATATTCTTGGCCTGTTACATTTTATAACCACTTATTTTCCATTCTTGTGTGAAATTGTTCTCTTTCTATGATTGTGATCCTTGATTTGCTTGATTCTATATGTCCATCTATTTCTTGTATTCATGCATTTGTATGATTGAGGCCATTATTTCATTAGCCCACTCACCCAAATAGCCTACCTTTTACACTCCATTGCTAGCCAATTTTGAGCCTATGCTTAACCAACTTATTCTCATTTTAGCACATTACAAGCCCAAGGCGGAAAACCAATGAAAAGTCCTCGTTTTGATCTTTGATTAGCCTAGGCTAGTGAGAGTGTTTATTATTCAAAGTTGGTGAGGCTTGGGAACATTGGATAGAATAGAAAGGGGTAGTACACTTCCATATTTAGGAATTGGGAACATATTCATGTATTGATTGAATGTATAAGACCTTATGCAATTGATGTCCTTATACAAAGTATAAAAAAAAAAAAGAAAAAAAAATGAGAAAAAATAAAAAAAATAAAAAAAAAGAAAAAGAAGGAAGAAAAATAATAAAAGGGGACAAAATGCCCCAAGGTGAAGCTCAACAAAAGGGAATCAATGCATAAGTGTTATGAATCAAGAAATAAGATGCATGAATATGTAAGAAAAAGTGAGGAATGGGTAGTTAGAATAGTTTGAATGTGTATAGGATATTATATAGTAAGGTGGGAAAGTCTATGCTAATCAAAGATCTAAACTCTAGTCCACTTAACCATAAATGATCCTCCCTTGACCCTAACCCCATTACAACCTAAATGAAAGACCTCATGATGAATGTATGCACGCATTGAATAAGTGATGATTGTTAGAAGAAAATCAAATTTTGGAAAACATGATTAGAAGAGAGAGAAAGAAAGCATGAAAAGTTGGAGAACTCATGAAGAAATGAAAGAACCGGAAAGCTGTCAAGCCGACCTCTTTGCACTTAAATGACCATAACTTGAGCTACAGAGGTCCAATTGATGCGGTTCCAGTTGGGTTGGAAAGCTAACATCCGGGGTTTTGAAACGATATAAGATTTGTCATAGTTGCATCGCGCATAGGGGCGCGCACGCGCACGGTACGCGGACGCGCCGATGGTGGCACATGACCCACTTAATGCAAACGTGGCCAGCGATTTTAGAAGCCTTTTGGGCCCAATCCAACTCATTTCTGATGCTATTTAAGCCAAGTATTGAAGGGGAATCAACATACTTTTCATACTTTTCATACTTTAGAAGTTAGTTACCATTAGTTTAGTTTCTAGAGAGAGAAGCTCTCTCTTCTCTCTAGAATTAGGATTAGAATTAGGCTTAGTTTTTAGATCTAGGTTTTAATCTTTGCTTTCTTCCACTTCTATCTCTCAATTCTTTGTTGCTACATTCAATCTTCTTCTATTCCTTTGTTGTAATTTCCTTTATGTTGTTCTTATATTTTGTTGTAGATCTAGTATTGTTCCTTCTACATTCTTCCAATTCAATAAGAGGTAATTCATAATAATTGTTCTTCTTTGCTTTTCTATTGTTGATCTTTTGCCTTTGTAGTTGTAGATTCCTTTAATTCTTGCAATTAATAATGTTTACTTCTATTGCACTCTATGTGTTTGTTGAAATGCCTCTTCTAGATATAGTGTAGATTTTGTTCTTCTTGGCCTAGGTAGAGTAATTAGTGACACTTGAGTTAGCTAATCCCTTTGTTGATTGATAATTGGAGAGATTGCTAATTGGTTTGGAGTGCACTAAAGCTAGTCTTTCCTTGGGAGTTGGCTAGGACTTGTGGCTCAAGTCAATTCATCCACTTGACTTTCCTTTAACTAGTAAGGGTTAACTAAGTGGTAGCAACGAACAATTCTCATCACAATTGAGAAGGATAACTAGGATAGGACTTCTAATTTTCATACCTTGCTAAGAGCCTTTTATAGTTGTTAGTTTATTTTCATTGCCATTTACTTTTCATGCTTCTTATCCAAAACCCCAAAATAACTCATAACCAATAACAAGACACTTCATTGTAATTCCTAGGGAGAACGACCCGAGGTTTGAATACTTCGGTTTATAGAATTTAGGGGTTTGTTACTTGTGACAAACAAATTTTTGTATGAAAGGATTATTGTTGGTTTAGAAGCTATACTTTACAACGAGATTTCAATTGTGAATTTCTAAACCGTCAAAAATCCATTCATCAAAATGAAAATTGCAATGGTGTTATGTTATTGGTTATTGTACATATGTGAATAGTGTGAATATCTTGTTTTTTTGCTTTGTTTGCTATTTGTAGAATTTTGTTTCCCTTATTTTCTGTTAGCTTTTGATTTTTGTTTTCTCTTTTCACCTGCAGAGAAGAGAGGGAGAAGAAGGGGTTGGGGGGCGCGACAGGGTAGGGTTTCGCGTCACTGGGGGGTTAATGAATTTGAATCCTCGCGATCGCGTGGGGCACACAGTCGCATGGCTGGGGTTGAATGGGGGTTGACGCGATTACGTGGGTGGCGCGATCGCATGGAATGGGTAAAAGGATGAATGACGCGATCGCGTGAGGCATGCGATCGCGTCGCTGGAAATTGTGCTAAACGCACAATTCCAGCGTCGTTTCAGCGCAACTCTCTGTCTCCACTGGGGTGTCATGATATCCGCACGACGCGAACGCGTCGCTCACGCTTTCGCGTGGGATGGGTGTTTTGCTAGTGACGCGTTCGCATCAGGGACGCGACCGCGTGGGTCGTTTTGTGCTAAACGCACAACAGCCGCACGATTCCAGCCCAGATTTCTGGGCGTTGGATTTTTACGCCGATCTCCATATCACGCGGCTGCGTGAATGACGCGGACGCGTGGGAGGTTGTTTTTCACAACTGACGCGATCGCATGAGCAATGTGGTCGCGTCACACGCCCTTTTTTTATATGCAATTATGAAATTATGCAGTATGCAATGCTAATGAATAATATTTAGGTTCAATTGAAAAAGAATAAAAATAAATAACACGAAATAAAATTGAAAAAGAAACGACCATACCATGGTGGGTTGTCTCCCACCTAGCACTTTTAGTTAAAGTCCTTAAGTTGTACATTGGGTGACCTTTCTGTTACGGTGGCTTATGCTTAAATTCATCCAGAAATCTCCACCAATGCTTGGAATGCCAACAGCCTCCGAGGTCCCAAACTAGGCATGCAAGGCTTATGAGCAGCTTCAAGCAGATTCTCAGACTCCCGGGGTGACGAATGTCAGAAAACATTCCAGGATCCAAAACTTTGCTTTTAAATCTGCCTTCGTCTTGATCTATATTTTTCCATCTGGGCGGTTTAGAAATTAGATTCTCACCAAGATAACCAAACGTTTTCCAAGATCCATTCGATTGAACATGATGCCAATTCGTGCACTTCGAGTTGGAGCATGGAACCTTATTGAACCTTGTGCACCAGCTCTGAGTGCGAGCCATTTCCCTCTTACTCTTAAAGCCGCAGAGAGCTCTAAGCTGGCCATCTGTTTCAAGCAAACCATATTCAAGTGGAAAAGTAAAGATAAAGGTTAAGGATTGTACCCACTTGAAGCTTGTATCAGGTGGTAATGGCCTTGGGATAGGTGTTTCTAGTGGTTCTGTAAGCTCTACTCCCTTGTGATCTTCTGTGAATTCCTCCACTTCTTTGCAAACTTCTTCGCATGCATCTGTGTCTTGATCAAAGTCTTCAATGTCTTCCTCATCACTTAAGTCATAAGCTGGAGGTTGAGAGAAATCTACCTCGATGTCATCTTCGTATTCACTTGGATAAGGTTCTTCAGGCTCAAGGAATTCAGTTGCGGATGTGAGTTCGTGACTAGGAGAGCTTGAGGCAAGATTGTCACTGCCCATGGAATCAACTTCTTGGTCTGTTCCGTCCAATTTTTCACAAAGTATATGCTGTGGAGGTTGTGCACTGTCCTCCTTGACATCAATTTCAGATTTTTCAGCGGAATCCTTTATGGCTCTTGATTCCCACGGAGGTTCAGCATCTCCTAAATCTTCAACCACTTCTTCCTCTATAACTATCATCGCTTCCTCTACATGTTCTAGTACAAAGCCACACTCCTCATTGTCCACCGGGGTCTCTAGTGTCTCCTTCATGCCACGCTCTTCTTTTGATTTCCCACATGCAGCTGTGGGAGTACTTTGAGTCCTCAGATGTCGGGAAGCTATTAGATTTACTACCTCAGTTACGGTAGTAGTGAGTTCCAGTACGCTCTTTTCCATCTTTGCTTGCCTTTGAAGAAGAACACGCAGTCTGTTGTCCATGGGAGGTTGGGGTGGGTGTGAGGGTTCATTGGTTAGGAAGGGGGGTTCAGAACAAGAATGTGGTGGTTCTCGGGAGTAATTGGATTGGGATTGTGGTGGATAAGGGTCATACGGTGGTGAATGGTGAAAAGGAACTTGTGAGTGTGGTGGTTCAAATCTATATTGAGAGGATGGACTATAAGCACAGAGTGGGGCTTGTTGGTAGTTACAAGGTGGTCCACTATATCTATCAGCTTGGCATGCATTGTAGAATGGTCTTTGTCCATGATATCTTGGAAGGGGTTGTTGCCTAAAGGGGTGATCAGATCCTCTTGGCTCCATCCATCGTTGATTGTAAAGACCTTGATGCATATTTGGTACGCGGAATCGTGATTACACTTTAATTATGTAAAATTCATCGCTCTTTCTTTCCCTGGTAATGGCTCCAAAAACATGATGCCAAGACCATGGTTCACAACTCCGTGTAACTAACCAGCAAGTGCACTGGGTCGTCCAAGTAATACCTTACGTGAGTAAGGGTCGAATCCCACAGAGATTGTTGGTATGAAGCAAGCTATGGTCACCTTGCAAATCTCATTCAGGCAGATATAAAATAGTATAGAGTTTTCGAAATTAATAAATAAAAGAAGGGATAGAGATACTTATGAAAATCATTGGTAAGAGTTTCAGATAAGCGTATGGAGATGCAATCGTTCCTCTGAACCTCTGCTTTCCCGTTGTCTTCATCCAATCTGTCTTACTCCTTTCCATGGCTGGCTTTATGCAAGGGCATCACCATTGTCAGTGGCTACATCCCCTCCTCTCAGTGAAAAATATGCTCACATGCTCTGTCACATCACGGCTAATCATCTGTCGGTTCTCGATCATGCTGGAATAGGATTCACCCTCCTTTTGCATCTGTCACTAATGCCCAGTACTCGCGAGTTTGAAGCTCGTCACAGTCATTCAATCATTGAATCCTACTCGGAATACCACAGACAAGGTTTAGACTTTCTGGATTCTTTTGAATGCCGCCATCATTCTAGCTTACGCCACGAAGATTCTGGTTAGGAGATCTAAGAGATATTCATTCTAGCTTATTTCATGTAGAACGGAAGTGTTTGTCAGGCACGTGTTCATAGGGGAGAATGGTGATGAGCGTCACACATAATCATCACCTTCATCACGTTCTTGGGTGCGAATGGATATCTTAGAAGTGAAATAAGATGAATTGAATAGAAAACAGTAGTACTTTGCATTAATCTTTGAGGAACAGCAGAGCTCCACACCTTAATCTATGGAGTGTAGAAACTCTACCGTAAAAAATACATAAGTGAAAGGTCCAGGCATGGCCGAGATGGCCAGCCCCCTAAAACGTGATCACAGGATCAAAAATACAATCCCGGATGTCTAATACAATAGTAAAAGGTCCTATTTATAATAAACTAGCTACTAGAGTTTACAGAAGTAAGTAATTGATGCATAAATCGACTTCTGGAGCCCACTTGGTGTGTGTTTGGCCTGAGCTTGAGTGTTGCACGTGTAAAGGTCCTTCTTGGAGTTGAACGCCAGCTTTTGTGCCATTTTGGGCGTTCAACTCTGGTTTTGGCTCCTTTTCTGGCGCTGGACGCCAGGTTTGGGTAGAAAGCTGGCGTTGAACGCCAGTTTACGTCATCTATTCTTGGCCAAAGTATGGACTATTATATATTGCTGGAAAGCCCTGGATGTCTACTTTCCAACTCAATTAGAAGCGCGCCATTTCGAGTTCTGTAGCTCCAGAAAATCCACTTTGAGTGCAGGGAGGTCAGAATCCAACAGCATCAGCAGTCCTTCTTCAACCTCTGAATCTGATTTTTGCTCAAGTCCCTCAATTTCAGCCAGAAAATACCTGAAATCACAGAAAAACACACAAACTCATAGTAAAGTCCAGAAATGTGAATTTAACATAAAAACTAATGAAAACATCCCTAAAAGTAACTAGATCCTACTAAAAACATACTAAAAACAATGTCAAAAAGCGTATAAATTATCCGCTCATCAATATTCCTATTGTAGCTCTCACTCCTTTCAACAATATTAGAACCAAACTCAAAGCGAGAGGGGTGAGAATTCATAGTAGTAAATAAAAATAAAAGGAGAAAATAAATAAACAAGCAAAAAGCAAATATTTACAATAACCAATAATAAGGCACACGTTTGTAATTCCCCGGCAACGGTGCCATTTTGACGAATAGAATTTTTGCTGGTAAAGAATTTTATAAAATAGTCGTGTTGTAGATATAGTTTCTAAACCAACAAAAGTCCTTTCATACAAACGTTTTGGTTGTCACAAGTAACAAACCCCTAAATAAATTGATAACCGAAGTATTTAAACCTCGGGTCATCTTCTTAAGGAACTACAGGGAAGTATATTCTTATTATTGGTTATGAAGATTGTAAATTGGGGTTTTGAAAGTAGGGAGCAAGTAATTTAAATTGCAATTAAAATAAGTAAATGACTGTAAAATAAACTTTTGGTAAGGTATGAGAAATTGGAAGTCCTGTCCTAATTGTCCTTATCAATGGTGATGAGAATTGAGTCTTAATCCCACTTAGTTAGCCTTTACTAAAGCAAGGGAAGGTCAAGTGGATTGATTAGTCTGATCTTCGGGTTCTAGTCAATTCCTAAGAAAGGACTGGAATTATTGAAGTTCAATTCAATTAGCAAAGATAACAATTATCGATCACATTGAGTTTGATAACTCCTGAGTTACTGATTTCTTAACCAAGACCAAAAGGGGAAAAGTAAATCTACTCGAATAAAAATATCTTCAGGTTGGAAGTAACAGTAACATAAACAAAAGAGAGCAATCATAAACTGAAATACCTCAAATAACATTAATTAAGAGAATTATCTGTAACATGGAAAAGTTCATAAATCAAATTGAGAAGATAATAAAAAGGAAAGTTGAACCTGATAAAAAGGGACAATCATGAAAGCAAAAAAAATCGTATATCCTAATCCTAAGAGAGAGAGGAGAGAACCTCTCTCTAAAAACTATATCTAAATCATGAAAAAGTGAATAATTGGAGACTCTCCCTGAATGGATGCATTCCCCCACTTCATAACCTCTGATCTGTGCCTTCTGGACTTGGATTTGGTCCAAAAAGTGGTTCAAAAATCGCTGGGAGCGTTTTCTATAATTTCTGGTGCGTGGCCTCTGTCACGCGTCCAAGTGGGTCACGCGGTAGCGTCATCTGGAGTTTTCCTTATCACGCGTTTGCTTCGGTCATGCGTCCGCGTCATCTGCGTTCTGCTCAAGGCGCGCGTTCGCATTATTCACGCGTTCGCGTCGCGCTCTCTTCGCGCCAGGCATGCGGCCGCGTCGCCCACGCGTTCGCGTCGCTGCCAGTTTCTTCAAAAACTCCATTTTGTGCTTTGCTTCCATTTTTGTGTGTTTCCTTTCCATCCTTTAAGTCATTCCTGCCTTTAGAATATCTGAAACTACTTAACACACAAATCACGGCATCGAATGGTAATAAAGAGTAATTAAAATAATTATTTTTAAAGCATAGAAAATATGTATTTCACATATATCACATAATAAGGAAGCGAAAGTAAAACTATGCAATTAACATGAGTAAGTGAGTGAAGGATTGAATAAATCACTTAAATTAGGCACAAAATATATCATAAAATATGGGTTTATCAAGGCCATTGAGGATATTCTACGCCTTCAGCCTAAGTCCGATCAGCCTGACGGTTACCAAAAGGCTGAAGAGGACATGCGCTTTCTGAGATTTGACTGGGATGCTGTCAAGGAAAGGATAGCCCTTGACCCTACTGTCTCATGGGTCATGGGTAAGAACACCACCATGCCTAAAGGAATTAAGCGGATATACTTGAATGATGAGGCTCGGCTCTGGCACCAGATCCTGAGTAACTTTATTATGCCGAGCACTCATGAGACGGAGCTGCCTGCTGCTATGATTACCCTCCTCTGGTGTGTGATGGAGGGTAAGGACCTATATCTGCCTCGTTTGATCCGGCACTATATGGCCAGGGTCTATGTCAGAGGCACCCTCCCTTTCCCTTACCTGGTCACCCAGCTAGGCCGTCGAGCTGACGTGCCTTGGGAGGATGCTGATGAGAAGCCACCTGCTGCGGACTGCAAGAAGATCATTCCTCACAGCAGGAACTTCCTGGCTTTAGGCTACAGAACTCCATTCCTTCCTGCTTCTGATGAGATAACCACACCTTCAGCTGCCCACTCTTCTTCCACTGCTGCACCTGCCTCGCCCACTGCACCTCCAGCTGCTCCTGAGCCTATCTACCATTTGGTGCATCGACTCTTCGCCCGCTTGGATCGTATGGAGCGTCGCAACAAGCGACGCTATGAGCACGTCAAGTTGATGATCCGTTCCGGTGGCGACATCCCCTCCGAGCCTGACACCCCTTCTGATACTTCTGAGGTGGAAGAGGATGCTCACGAGGAGGAGACCCCCACCCAGGCTGCACAGGCAGGACCGGAGCAGGCTGCGCCACAGCGGGAGGAGCCACAACAGATTTAGGCCGCAGATCCAGAGATTCCTATCCAGTCAGAGCCTCCTCTCTAGCAGACAGACCCACCTATCCTCATCCAGTCTGCAGATCCTCAGACCACTACCGAGACTCCAGTAGCCCATCCTTCCAGTGATGACACTCCATCACACCCAGCTTGAGTGAGCATCAAGGACGATGCTTTATTTTAAGTGTGGGGAGGTCACCATCTCTGGCACATTTTTTGGTGAACCACTACAGACTCTTTTATTTTATTTTTGTTATTTTTATGTATTTTTATCTTTATTTTTATTTTTATCTTTCAGTACTTATACATTGTTCTTTTCATGTGTTTTTACTCTACTTTCTGCATTTTGCACTTTAGTTCATACCATTAGCCAGTTAGTTTAGTTGCAATTCCAACTTATTAGTTATAGAATATGTGGATTAATTAGTATAGTTTACCCTTTACCATGTGATAGTTGGTTTAAATTGAAAATAAAAAGGAAGTAAACTAGAGACTTTAACAGAATAAAAACAATCCACACACCTTGTATATAGAACATAACATGTTAGTTAGTTAACAACATTTCATCAAGAAAGAACACTAAAACTTTAAAGCCACCCAAAAAAATTTTTACATTGAGAATAATGGGAACTCTTAATTTCCACTTGCATGACATATATAACTGATATATGATTTTTTGAGCTAGAGAACACATAGCCTGTGAGTTTTGAGCTTAATTGTATGGTTACATTCAAACCATAATTTTTTATTCCATGTGTGTTTCGCCCTTCTTTTTATTCTGATGTTCTTTGCTTTGTTTTAATCTATATGTCCAATTATAGAGTATAGATACATACTAAGAGATGATTGAGGCCATTACTTGTTTAAGCTCACTTATCCCAAATAAGCCTACCTTTTACATCACCCTTGTTAGCCCCCTTGAGCTTTTTAATCCCCTCTTGTTCTATAAACCACATTACTAGCCTTAAGCAGAAAAACAAAATAAAAATCCCAAGTTGAATCCTTAGTTAGCTTAAGATAGAAATTGTGTATTGTTTAAGTGTGGGGAACTTTATGGGAACATGGATGATAGAAACAAAGGTAGAAAGTTAAAAAGAATAAAGATATCTCAAAATAAAAATTTTGGGAAGCATGCTCATGTGAAATCAATTGAATTACCATGTGCATTAAAAAAAATTTTAAAAAAAGGATACAAAAATTTCCCAATTGCAAAATAAAAAGAATCAATGCACATGGGACAAAATTTAAGCCAATGAGCTTGCAATACAAAGTGAGAAAAATATGGGCAAATAGGTTAAGAAGCTTTGAAATACAAAATATGTATGTTAAGCGAGATCTTAGACTAGTCAAGGATTCACTTATTAGCTCACTTAGCCTTATACATATACCCTTACCTTTACCTCGACCCCATTACAACCTTGAAAAAGACCTCATGATTTTTATATGACTATATTCTATAATTGTTGATTGGTTAGATGAAGAACAAAGTTATAGAAAGTAAGGATAAAAAGAAGAATAGAGTGATTAACCCAATAAACACTAAGTGACTAGAAAGTAAACACAAAATCCAGTGAGGGTTCAATAGCTCATCACCATATATCCCTGCTTAAATTGTTAATTGTCTTACAAGTTTGAAAAATATTTTTACCCATCTCAATTGTAAAAGTGCCTTAACATTATCTAAGGTTGGCTATGCATATATGATTCCTTGAGAATGTGAATTAATTTAACTACATGTCAGTTTTATATACAAGTGAATAAAAAAAAATTGGAATTGTATGACTCATTTAGGTAGTTGCATTTAGATAGATTGCATTGCATGAGATTCCACCACTTTAACCTTACCTTACTCTTTATCTTGGACTTAGCATGAGGGCATGCTATTGTTTAAGTGTGGGGAGGTTGATAAACCCATATTTTATGATATATATTGTGCTCAATTCAAGAGATTTATTCAATCCTTCACCCACTTATTCATGTAAATTGCATGGTTTTACTTTCCCTTCCTTATTATGTGATATATGTGAATTACATGTTTCCTATGCTTTAAAATTATTTATTTTAATTACCCTTTATTACCATTCGATGCCGTGATTTGTGTGTTAAGTAGTTTCAGATATTCTAAAGGCAGGAATAACTTAAAAGATGGAAAGGAAACATACAAAAATGGAAGGAAAGCACAAAATGGAGTTTTTGAAGAAATTGGCAGCGACGCGAAGGACGACCCGGCCGCTGCCTAGCGCAAAAAGACAGCGACGCGAACGCGTGACTGACGCGGACGCGTGCCATGAGCAGAACACAGATGGTGCGGACGCACGACTAAGGCGAACGCGTGACAAGAAAAACTCCAGATGACGCGACCGCGTGACCCACAAGGACGCGTGATAGACGCCACGCACCAGAAATTACAGAAAATGCTCTCAGCGATTTCTGAAGCTCTTTTTGGCCCAGATCCAAGTCCAGAAGGCACATATTAGAGGTTATAAAGTGGGGGAATGCATCCATATGGGGGGAGAGCTCCAATTATTCAATTTTTATAGTTTAGATGTAGTTTTTAGAGGGAGAGATTCTCTCCTCTCTCTTAGGTTTTAGGATTAGGATTTCTTATTATTTCAATTTAGTATTCCAACTACTTATCAGGTTCAATATTCCTTTACTTTATATTTCCCTTTGCTTTCAGATATTCTAATATTTTCCTTTAATTACTTTTGTTGCCAAATTGGCTTATGAATCATTCATGTTTAGATTTGATTTTCTATTTAATATGATTTGAGGTATTTCAGAATTATGATTGCTTTCCTTTATTTACATTAGTAATTTACATTTTCTTCCTTTTGGCTTAGTTGATTAATTGGTAACTCTTGAGTTGTCAAACTCATCGTGATTGATAATTGTTATTTTTACCAATTGAATTAAACTCCAATAACTCTAGTCTCTTCTTAGAAATTGACTAGGACCTGAGGATCAAACTAATTGGTCCACTTGACCTTCCTTTACTTTAGTAAAGGCTAACTAAGTGGGATTAAAATTCAATTCTCATCACCATTGAGAAGGATAACTAGGATAGGACTTCCAAAATTCTCATACCTTGCTAAGAGTTTATTTTACAGTTGTTTATTTATTTCAATTGTCATTTAAATTACTTGTTCCTTACTTTCAAAACTCCAATTTACAAACTCATAACCAATAATAAGAACATACTTCCTTGCAGTTCCTTGAGAAGACGACCCGAGATTTAAATACTTCGGTTATCAATTTATTTAGGGGTTTGTTACTTGTGACAACTAAAACGTTTGTAAGAAAGGAATTCTTGTCGATCTAGAAGCTATACTTACAACGGGAACTTATTTGTGAAAATTCTAGATCGCGTGAGAGTTTCGTTCTTCAGTCCACTATAGAAAATTGTATATCATTTTGAAGCCCCGGACGTTAGCTTTCCAATGCCGCTGAAATTGCCTCATTTGAACCTCTTTAGCTCATGTTATGATCACTTTAGTACCGAGAGGTCAGGATTGACAGCTTTGCAAATCCTTCATTTCTGAATTCTTCCACTTTGCATGCTTTCCTTCCACTTTCTCAAGTCATTCTTGCCTTCAAAACCTTAAATCACTCAAACAAATATATCAAGACATCGAATGGGAGAAAAGTGAATTAAAATTGGCAATTTAAGTATGAAAAGCATGTTTTTCATAATTAAGCACAATTAGGAAAGAATTCACAAAAGCATGCTATTTCAATGAATAAATGCAAGAAAAGTGAATGAAATCCACCTAATTAAAGCAAATAAATACCAAAAAATGTGGATTCATCATAGCTCCATCGGGGGAACTGATCATGTCAAGGAAGCGCACGCAAAGCTTGACGTGAAGGATACGCACGCGCAACTCGCACAAGAACTCCCTGCAATAGTGACGACACAATGCATTGCAAAGATGCGGTGGTGGCATAGTGGTTGCGTGACGGCTGGTTGACGTCGAGCCAAAGACGCGATGAGAGAGCTCCTGACATCCACATAACGGTTACGTTATTAGGTTCTTCGTGTGTGCTTGAAAAAGGGTTTCGTTATCTAATCCTAATTATTTAAAATCTTATTTTTTAAAAAAAATTAAAAATTAATTTTTTAACAAGTTGTTTAACTCGACTGGTTAGTGAGTTAGCCTCTCTCTCTCTCTCTCTTATTCAAGTAAAAATCCCGTAACTCAAATTATTATTAAATAGTCAACATACTTGATATATATGAAAAATCATTTCATAAACAAAATAACGAAGTTATAATTTAACTAGAAAAAACATATATACTTATATTTGTGTTCCTTTGTGATGCCTAGCTACCTTCCCGTATATTTCTTCTAACATACGAAACATCAATAATTTCTGTTTATTGATCCAACTTTCTCTCGTTGTTTTGGCTATTCAGCCGTCACCATCATATAGAGCGCGTTTTACTTGCCGTGTGTAAAGTTCTTTAAAGGTTTAAAAGTGAAAAAAAGTTGAAAAATAGAGTTAGAATGCGACCCGAGCTTCTTTTAAATAACGGAAATATTTGGAGCCATAGTTTGAATTATATATATAAAATTATAGAAATATTAAATTGAATAAAAAAAACTTTATGCTATTATCTTCTTAGTATTACTCTTCAATAAATACCTCTTACTTTGTATTATATTTTCACAAAATTTAGATACACATTTCTTATCTTCATTCTCGGTTTTTGTTCATAACAAATATGATGTATGAGTATTAAGATTGTGAATGACAAGAACCTAAAAAAAACAATTTTTTTTTCTATGATATATACCCTAAATTGAGACTTTATTCTACGCTACTATAAGTTTTATTTCCTATGCGAGGAATAACCTCTGATTATTATTATGAAAAAAGATTCTAGAGATTCTTCGGGAAATAGAATATTTGTATTTTTGAAGCATTGGATTCTATCTTTGACCAAAAGTGGTTCATGAATCGGGGCATCTCAAATCTAAAGCATAAAATCCAAGAAGCCGATGGTGTATATGTGATGAATCATTGCCACCCCATCATGTTATTTCGGAAGCCAAAAATGGGAGGACGGAGGAAAGTTATTCAAAAGGATAATACAAAACCTATAAACCTTGACTTTGTAAATTTAATCAGATATCACTCCGTTAATAAATATAATAAATGTATTAGCATTTTCACTACTTCTCGTCACTTATTATATACATGTAGAGGTAGACCTATAACCATGTATGATATCAAAGGTTTTTTTTTTTTATCAAAAAATCTAAATTTTGATACTTGTTAAACTCTAAAAAAAAAATTTAGTATAGAATAAATTAAAAAAAAAAAACACTTATACAAAAATTTTATAAAAGAGATTTTTATATAAAGTGTAAAAATATAACTATTTATCATATGCTTCTTCCTTTTATTAGTTTAAACTTTTAGATAATTTTACAGCAATATAACATATTTCTTGGTTAATACAATCACTAATTAAAAGAATAAATAATGTTGTCCAATCGTTTCTGATTGGTCTTCTAGCGTTAGAAGAAGTCGTGTCCGTCCCGGACATCTGCCTTGTACTTTGAAAGGCCTCCCAGAATAGAATCCTATCGAACTATTGAATTTCTCGATATATTCTTAACACACTTGTTTCGTTCGAGTTGTAGCTTACATCTATGAAATAAGGGTCAAGATTCTCTTTTTCGAACAGGTAAGGTTTTTCTGTACCCCTTGTACACGAAAGAGATTCCCGGATAGCAAAAGTCTCTATGTGAATCTCTTCCCGACCTTAGTTGGGAATTTCCCCTTTGACTTTGAGAACCTAACCTATTGTTCTTCTGCTTGTCCGCTATCTTTAAAAATGCCTTCTGTCAGTATGAGTGAGCGTCTTTCCCAGCTCCCCTCCAGCTTTCAACTACCTTTTTCTGGAAAAACGATGATGATTGACCCCCTCGCCGCTGTTGGAGTAAAGGCATGCCCTGGGCCGATCGGACCAGACAGGCGCAGGTACACTTATTTGAAAAATATATAGCATACTCTCCATTTTTAATCAATTGTCTACTTTTAAAATTTTGTTTTAATTTTTTTTCACAAATATTTATCTACTTAGCAAATCAATGTTGCATTAATTATTTTTAACATCAACTATGCTATATATGAAAGAAAAATTTGTTATTAAATTAGTTACTAGTATAAAATATATATTAACATTAGAAAAAAATTTGGTAAAAATAGCAGTTTTTTTTTTTTTGGTATTTACGGCAGTTTGAACCGCCATTATTATCAAATACGGTGGGTTCGGAAAGCGACGTAATTCTGGGTACCATTCTGATTATTACGGCAGTTTTCTGAAAATCGCCACAATTTTCTGGGTTAAAACGGCAATTTTGGGTGGGCTAAAATGGCGGTTCAAACCGGCATTATTTCCGAATAAAGGCATTTTGTTGTTGGTTAAAACGGCTGTTCAAACCGCCGTTATTTTCAAGGTTAAAACGGCAGTTTATGGGTAGGTTAAAACAGCGGTTTGAACCGCCATTATTACCCTGACAGAATAGCGTTTTGGTCAGTTAAAATGGCATTTTTGAACCGCCATTTTTACCCTAACAGAGTGGATTTTTGTTGGTTAAAACGACATTTTTGAACTGTCATTTTTACTCTGATAAAGTGACTTTTAGTTGGTTAAAATGTCATTGTTGAACCGCCGTTTTAACCCTGACAATAACATTTTTTTATCGTTTAAAAAGGTAATTTTTACCCTCATTTTTATCTTGTTAAGCAAATAATTTTTTTATTAAAATTTCACAATAATAAAAAATCATAATCCGTAAACAAAATATTATATAACTGATAAACAAAGTATTAAACATAATATATGATTTTTTTAGTATTGAAATCAAAAGTAATAACTCTTATACAAAGTGTCAAAAATAATATGATTTTTTAATTATAAATGTCTTAATAGGTAACTCTTAATACATAAAATGTCCATCATATTTCATGCTGCTCTATTGTTCGCTCCAGAAAATCTACTTTCTAACTCTTTTGGTGATGGAATCTCACTCTCTTGATCTAATTACTACAACAAAAATATAATTTAAAAATATAATAAAAAAGAATAAAGTAGGATAATTTGCATATTGCATACATGTAATCTATAAATAATTAAATACTAGACAATTTAATTAACATATATGCTTCTAAACACTAGACAATCTATACATATATGCTTCTAAAAAAAATGGTTAAAATGTAAGTACAAAATGATCATTTCTCAATTTCAATTGTAAAAGAGATTATTACCTAACAAGGAGTTAGTTACGTTAGAAATATCCAAAATAAAAGTCAGTTAAATTCTGTTAATATACACTAGTTAGTTACATTATGTTCTGATTCTGGCATGACAGTTTGTATATATATACATAAGGGATCTTATAACTCGTCTTGTCCAATTACACTCAATGATAGCATAACTCAGTATTCCATTTAAATCAAATTTGCATACATTTATACATATTGATCTAGACATTTCTCTAACCAAATAATCAACTTTTAAAATAATCAAATTTATCATAGTAAAGTAATTAAATTTATCATAATAATTTTGAGAATAGCAATAACTGGTAATTATTTATTGAAAATGATGCAATCTCAATTTTAAATAAAAAATGAAAGTTTTATTTTTACCTGTGAAGCTTATTGATTAGGAAACATTGTAGTCAATTGCTTCGAAATCTTACCTCCTTCTTTAGAAGCAATGTAGGAAATTAGTGCTTGCAATTGTGCCTTAACAGTAACTAATTCTTCTTGCACATTTGAACTACAAGTGGATGATGTGGCAGCACCATTTAAAGAACTTAAGTTCATATGAGTAATTCTTGTAGTAGTGTTTTTGAAAACCACTGTTGGGACAGCCTCCATACCTAAACCTCGAACACGACCAAGATGTTTTTTTTTCAAGAACTGCTCCAAGAGCATCAAGTGGAGAGTTACCAGTTAAATCCATTGATTGATGAGTGCTATGTGCTTCAATTTTCTCCTATATATAAATAAAGAAAGAAAAAAGAATCAAAGAGTTAACAATTAATAGTTAAACTAGTGAAACTATTAACTTGGACAACACAAAATAAATTTAACCAAACAACTTAATACACTTTAGCCTTATCGCTGTCTCTTAAACCTCATCATTCACATAACTTTCATCTTTTTTCTTGTGGATAATATCCAAACTCGAGTGACTACTTTTCCGGTCTCTTTCATCTAAAATTTGAAATATATATTCATGAGGATAAAAAAGAAGTTCAAAAAAAAAAAAAAAACTGATTATGTAAATAAAATACCACTTCAGCCTTTCTTCATGCTATTGACTTAGCACCTGAAGTGTGACTTTTAGAGTAACTATAGCCATCACCTATTACATTTCAACAAAGCCAATTAACTTTTTGAGTAACTAGTAAAGCTGTGCAGTTTTCTAAATCTTTACTAAATTCAACAAAGATAATTAACTTCTTATTACATTTCACAAGCAGTTAACACCTCTATAGTCATCAGCATACATTAAATAGAAATCAAGCATCAAGCTACATTAAATAGAAAATTCCAACATCATCTATAGTCATCAGCGTCAATAAAAATCACAAAATCGGACAAAAGGAAGTAATCTACAACTCATGCTGCAGATATTCTAATGAGTTATAGGCACACAAAGTTAATGCATCACTTTTAGATTTAAAAATAATTAATTATAAAATTATAATTACCTGTGTTTTGGATTTAAGACGATATTTTACGAAAAAAGCCCATTGATCAGGAGCAATATCTTTATGTGCATTATTTATGATTTATTTTATGCTCAACCTCGGATCATAGAAATCATTCCATAGCTTTATTTTGTGTTCTCTCCATTTTTTACCAAGCGATTGGAGTAAAATTCTTTTGGCTAAAACATCACACTTTTTGAAGCAAAATCGAGCCTTTAATATACAATAAGATTTTAAATTACATAAATCAAACATTAAAATAAATGAGAAAACTCCAAATCATACAAATAAAAAGAGCTATATACATAGAATTTAATTTCTCCAGTTACTAAAATGTCCAATTATCAAGGTAGTGAAAGAGTACAAGATGAATAATCTTAGCAAAAAAAACTATTCCATTGATTTTCAAAATAAGTCTCTGGAATAGCAGACTACTTCTCAAAACTTATTGGAAATACAACACAATCAGTTACCAACTGCCTACAAACTCCTGCAAGAAGTCCAGCAGCCTTTTCTATTGTTGCATGTTCTTTATCAAAATGCACAATAATGCGCACATTTTCTGGTAAATTATGCACATTTTTTACTAGCAAACGAGGTCTCATGATAACTTCGTACTCATCTAAATACACAAGACAATAATGCTGCATGTTAATTGATGAACTTAATTTGATAATAAAATATCTATATATGATTAAATTATAGTAGCTTGGAAATATGTATATATTCGATAATAAAACATTCTGAAAACTATAATTCTGTTAATTGTTGTCAGAAGCCTTAATTTGATAATAAAACATCTATACATATCTATCGCATCAACAGTCCAATAATGCTTAGATTCATGTCCACATTTATGTTTGGGTTCAGATGGATGCTCAAATATAGTTGGAGCAACTGATGATGGCTCAGAAGAATTTGAGGCTTCCGACTTGTCTCTAGATGAACTTGCAACTGCTGCTGACTTGTCTCGGGATGAACTTGCAGCTACTGCCGACTTGTCTCGGGAGGAATTTTCAGTTGCGAACTTGTCTCGGGAGGAATTTAAAGCTGCCGACTTGTCTTGAGATGAATTTGAAGCTGCTGTCGACTTGTCTTGGGAGGAATTTGTAGCTGCTGACTTGTCTTGGGATGCATTTAAAGCTGCCGACTTGTCTAGGGATGAATTTACAGCTGCTGCCAACTTGTCTCCGGAGAAATTTGCAGCTATCGATCTATCTCGGGAGGAATTTGCAGCTGCTGCCGACTTGATTTGTGATGCATTTGAAGCTGCCGACTTGTCTCGAGATGAATTTGCAACTGCTACTGACTTGTCTTGTGAAGAATTTGTAGCATCTGCTGCTTTAAGTAGATTCTTGTACTCCTTTTGCTTTGACATATCTGCATAATAGATGAAATTAATAATTAACAAGTATAGAGTAAAATAGGCATGAAAGCTTAATAGTTCCATCAAATCAATAATTAAGAAAGCAAACTAATAATTTCCAATATGCAATGGCAACTTTCCAAATTATAATCGAGTGTGCTTTCATCAACGCCTAGTTTCATACCTATCATCATTGTCTTTTATTATAAGTTTGCTTTCTTTCTCCTTGGTGAGAAAAAAAATAATTAATAAGTATAGAATAAAATGTGAATTATAACTAAATAGAAACTTAAATATAAATTTTATACCGTAAATTAATTTAACCTACTAACTATTCTGACATGTGTTTGTCTTCTCCAATGTCATCATCTAGTAGTTCATCATCTACCTCATCTCTTAACAATGATAGATCATCACCATTTTTAAATAGAGAATCTAAGTTTTGCTCTAACCATGCCACATTCTCGCATGCTTCATCATCTTCATTTTCCTGCATATCATATGAGTCTCTTGTCTTCAAATGCACGACAACACTCCAATCTTTATTCACTTCATCATTGACAAAATACACCATTCGAGCTTATGAGGCTTCAATATATGGATCATCCTCCTATCGGTCACCACTATGTATTACTCGTGAAAAATTAATAGAAGTAAAATTCCATCTATCCTTTCTACAACCACGTTTTCTAGTGGTGTCAACCCATTTACATTTGAATAAAGTAACCCGAAATTGGCCATTGTAGTTTAGTTCTATAATATCTTCTTGTTTGCTATAATATGACAAATCAGCATTCCTAACATTAGCATCACTAGCGCTAGCAACACAAGGAGTTGAGACATTAAGAAAACTCCACTATTCTGGGTCTTTAACCCATTGTCTTGATTGGTAGTTCGAAAGGAGAACCCATTAATACTAAATATAGAAAACCTCTTGGCATATCATGATGGACCCCTTGCTAGGTATCTCAAATCCTCATGCACAGTATTCATATTCTCTGGGTTCATAAGCTATTATGATAGAACAACATATTAATTATTATATCCACAAATACTAGCTCAATATTAGCAAAAAATTATCATTTTTCTGTTTACCTACTGACAAACCCCAATTTGACGGTTTGTTTTGTATTGATTTTTGGGGATTTTATCACCTTTTACCCATATTTATTCAAGAAATAGCATGGCTTTGTATATTCTCCTTTAATTGTGCTTGAATGTGAAAACATGCTTTTTAGGACTCAAAATAGCTAAATTTAATTCACCTTGATTCTATTAGATGCCTTGATACGTTTGTTAAGTGATTTAAGGTTTAGGAAGCAAAGATTGGATCAAGGGAATGAAGAAAGAAAGCATGAAAAGTTGGAGAACTCATGAAGAAATGAAAGAACCGGAAAGCTGTCAAGCCGACCTCTTTGCACTTAAACGACCATAACTTGAGCTACAAAGGTCCAATTGATGCGGTTTCAGTTGGGTTGAAAAGCTAACATCCGGGGCTTCGAAACGATATAATATTTGCCATAGTTGCTACACGTATGGTGACGCGCACGCGCAAAGTACGCGCACGCGCCGTTGCTGCCACCTGGTTCACTTAAAACAAAACGTGGCCAGCGAATTCTAAAGCCTTGTGGGCCCAATCCAACTTATTTCTGATGCTATTTAAGCCAAGGATTGAAGGGGGAATGGATATACTTTACATACTTTTCATACTTTAGATGTTAGTTACCAATTAGTTTAGTTTAGCTTTGTAATTAGTTTCTAGAGAGAGAAGCTCTCACTTCTCTCTAGAATTAGGATTAGGTTTAGTTCTTAGATCTAGGTTTTAATCTTTGCTTTCTTCCACTTCTATCTCTCAATTCTTTTTTGTTACATTCATTCTTCTTCCATCCTTTTGTTGTAATTTCCTTTATGTTGTTCTTATGTTTTGTTGTAGATCTACTTTTGCTCCTTCTATTTTCTTTCAATTCAATTAGAGGTAAATTCATAATAATTGTGTTCATTTGATTTGTTGTTGTTTAATTCCTTGCAAATTGAGTAGTGTAGATTTAATTTTCTTGCAATTTTACTATGCTTTCCTTTTATGCCTTCCAAGTGTTTGATGAAATGCTTGGTTGGATTTTAGAGTAGAATTTTATGTTCTTGGCTTGGAAAGGTAACTTAGGAACTCTTGAGTTACTAATGTCCAAGTAATTGATGATTGGGATTCATTGACTCTAGTTCTCACTAATTGAATTAGTGGAGAGTTAGGACTTATGGACTAGGATTGATATAGCTCATTTGACTTTCCTTTACTACTAGTTAGAGGATGATTTAATGAGATTAATCCTTGCCAATTCTCATATTGTGGTTAGTGATTAGGATAGAGATCCTTGACCACCAACCCTTGCCAAGACCTTTTTAGCCATTAGTTTACTTTCTTGCCATTTATCTTTCATGCCTCTTATCAAAACCCCAAAATACAATCCATAACCAATAACAAGACACTTCATTGTAATTCCTAGGGAGAACGACCCGAGGTCCAATACTTCGGTTTATAAATTTTAGGGGTTTGTACTAGTGACAAACAACTTTTTGTATGAAAGGATTAGTGATTGGTTTAGAAACTATACTTGCAATGAGAATTCATTTGTGAAATTCTAAACCACACAAAAGTCCAATCATCACCTACGCAGGAAACCAAGTAACAAAATCTTTATTGACTCTTTTTTCTATCACTATATTTGAAGGCCTTCTACCCTTAGATCGTCTTTGTACAAAATCTTTGAAGTCATTGTCAGATATGAAAGTTTAACTCTAACTAAACAACTATTTTTCAAGTAAATAAAAAACATGTACGAAAATCCTTAAACACTTACTCAATGAACGGTTTGACATATGGACAATTTAGAACCACATAATGATGTGTTTATTTTTTTTCATAGGTGACAACTCAAACATTTGTGGAAAAAGGGAATCCACATGTGTATTGTAATTATCATCAGAACGATCATCAACACGTGGTGGCCTATTAAATCTTGTCTCAATCCCTTCTAAGTATCGAGAGCAAAATGTAAGAGCTTCTTTACCCACGTATCCCTCAGCTATAGAACCTTCTGATTTAGATTTGTTTCATACATAGGACTTTAAATGTCCTAAATACCTAGTTTGTATAATTGGCTTTAGTAAGAAAGATATAACTAAGTGACAGGTTAAATGAACAATGATTGAAAAGAGATATTTACTCTCAATAGGATACATCCACCTATAGTGTACTAGTCCTCTAAGTTTTGCTTCATTAACTAGATGACAGGTTAAATGAACCATGATTGTAAAGAAAGAATGAGGGAACAACAGTTCTAAATGACAAAGGGTAAGGATTATTCAAGGTTGGAGCTTCTCAAGTCCCAATTTCTAAATAACAAAGACGTAGGCCTTAGTTGAAAACCCATTGTAGATTTCAAATCAAAATATTAAATTCATAAATATTATTAGCTAGCTGACACACACATTTATTTTTATTCTTCCCCATAGTTTCAAAAGTATAAGTGCAGAAATGGAAAATTTTATGATCTCACCACATAAAAATATTGGAAAATCAAAAGGAAGAAGAGATGTTAAGCTAACCTATGCTATGGATAGAGGCTTTAGTCTTCAAGGAATGCTGTGGAAGCCGAGGAGAAGAAAAAAATCCTGTTTTACTGTAATTGGAATAAATAAACAGAACAAGTTAACATATAGATGAATTACAAAAAACAAGCATAAAGTGTCAAAACCAACTGCAGATACAAACAACTAAGTGTTCAAAAGTTAAATTTTTAATTAATATACAAGGTTTTAACATCATGCAAATCTTTTCTCTATGATTCGTTGATTTGTGAAGATCAGAGATTCATGAACATGCAACAGAAAACAATAATAATAAAACATCAGAAATTTCACATATATTATAGAAAATCAAGCAACTACAAAGGTTATTGTAGCCAAGCATTCAAGCAACTACAAAAATAATTGGCATCAACCAAATAATATCCAACTAAATACCAAAGACCCTCCATGAAAAAATTTCACACAGGATTTTCCAATTACCCATTGAGGTTATCTTTGAAACATCTGACTTGGATGTAGCAATTCCTAATTATTGAACAAATTAAACCCTAATTTAAAAACCCTATACATAAAATTTAATTACATGCAATGGAGGAGGTGGAGGTGGCGGCAACTGTGGCAGGAGAGGAGCTGAGTAGAAGCGGTGAGAAGGAGCCATCGACGGTGACAACAAGCTCGGTGGCGTGAAGGAGCCGTCGGCGGCAACAACGAGCTCAGCAGCGTGAAGGAGCAGTTCGCAAAGTAGTGTAGTAGACCAGTGGCAACGAGGCTGTGGCCTTATGAGATTTGAGATGTGAAAGAAGATCTGAGATTAGGTTTTATTCAAACAACCTCGCCAGATTTGCGAGCAGCGTCCATGGCAGATATGAGGAAAGAAGATTTGAGATCCAAAATAGGACTATGAGGAAACAACATCGAGATTTGAGATCTGAGGTGTGTGCGACTTACCTTCGATTCCATTGAAAAGGAAGCGATAGTGGAGGGTGAAAGTGACCGTAGCTACGGAGAGAGGATCAGAGGACGAGACGAGGGAGATCAGAGATAGAAGGGAGAGCGAGCCGTCATCGTATATTTGTTTCAATGAGTTAGGGTTATTGTAATTTTTTCATTTTATATATGTGTGAAAACAGCGATTTAAAACCGCTTTAATCACCAGAACTGCCACCAAATACAAAGCCATTTATGGCAGGAACAAAAAATGCTATAATGTCTGAATATTACAGCAGTTCTTTTAAAACCGTTGTAATATCAATGCCATTTAAACCTCTTTTTGTAGTGTAAAATATAAAATACGTATTAAAAATATATAAAATAATTCATGTAAATATACACAAATACATTAGGATTAACAGACACTACTAAAAATGGGGCTTTTTCGGACGAATTTTGAGACGAAATTGAAATAAATTTCGAACAAATTAGAGACAAATTTTTTTTCAAACGAAATTGGGACGAATTATTTTAGTCCCAAAAAGCCTTGTTGCTAATTTATATTTTGTCTGAAATTTTGTCCGAAATTTTTTTCAGACGAATTTGTGACAAATTTCGAATAGGCATTTATCTGCTAGATTTCTAACTATTATGATGTATTTTAGACGAATTTCAGATAAATTAGCCAACATAAAGACAACGTATTTTAAACAAATTTCAAACAAAAAATATACTTTATTTCAGACAAATTTCTAACGAATTTAGTCAAATATAACAAATTTTTTTCGAACAAATTTTAGACAAATCAAATATTTCTTTTCAATTAAATTTCAAGACAAATATAATTTACATGAATTTACGTATTTGAAACAAATTTCATACAAAACAAAAAATTATTTTCGCACAAATTTTCTGCAAATTTAATATAATATTTCAAATAATTTTCATACAAAATAATTTGCTATTTAATATATAAATATTTTATAAAATAAATTGTATTCGATTTGTTTTCTATAGTAAGACCATCATAATCATTTTTTTCATATTACATCATCGAAATTATAAACACATAATAAAGTCATGAAAAAGTCAATTACCATAAAAAGATTAAAAAAATATTTATTATTAAAATACTTGTAAATAAATGTAATCAAATAAAAAAAGCCTTTAAAAAGGTCAAATATCATGAATAAAATAAAATGTACTAACTAATTCACCTAAAAATTTCTTAATCTAAATAAAAAAAACATATACTTCAGACATCAATCACTCATGTTATCATCCTCATCATCACTAGAGCCTGTCCCAAGCTCATCATCTGCAAGAACAGACATGGTTGAAGGAAGTGGGAGATTCAACTTTTTATACAAAGCATGAAGTGTCTTTTCAGTAGAACCAATTCTTTTCTGTTGAGCTTTTAGTTGACGTCCTTGATCCTTTAACTTATACTCAGTATCATTCAACTTAACCTTTTGCTCTTCATTGATCATTTCTTGCTCCTTTGCCTTTTCTTTCCACATGTGAAGTTCTTGCTCAATATTTAGATTGTCTTTGGATGTCTCTGAGCAATTTCTGGAATCCAACTTTGAATAGAGATCTAAACCAAAAGAACCTAAACCAAAAGCAGCTTTCTTTTTCTCCTTTGTCACAACTTCATTCCAAATAGTGTAATCATCTGGTATATCTAGGCCTTCCTTAGATGCCTCAACATCTCCCTCATTATCCAAGGATAAAGCTACTTGAGAAAGTTATGTCTTTCACTTTTTAAATTCGCCCTACAAAACCAATTAATTTTAATCACAACTAAATATGCCATGAACAAATACTAACATATAGTGAAAATTATTTTTGAAAACGACAAAAAAAGAAAAACAAACTAGCATCACATACAATGACTTTCTCAGAAGTGTAAGTACAAATTGCATGATTCTTTTTCTTTGTTATTATTAAGACATAAACTGTGTTTGGGAGTTATGAGGAAAGGAGAGGTAAGGTTAATGGTAAGATGAATTATACTAGGGATTAACATGGCACTTGTTTGGGAGTTTAAAATAGACTGATGTTGGGTTATGAAATCTCCACTTTGAGTGAACTCTAAAAGTAATTAGATGGAAATTGTTGGGGAAAGTATAAGCCTTCTTCCCTCTCTTCTCTTAAATCTTATTTACAAGCATACACACCCTAAGGAATATCTTGTCTGAAGCAGAAAGGCCACTGATTGAATTTTTAAAAAGAGGACTGAAAGATAAGCAAAAGATATGAGAATAGATTGAGTGAATTAGATGAGTGAATTATAAGTAACAAATTTTAAGAGCAAATCAATATAATTATATTCACAAATAAATAGATTGAATGACTCATTGAAAATTTTATTTTTGAAGGACTTTGAACCTAGGTAAGAAAAACAAGCGCTCTATTTTTGTTAGCTTGTATTGGTAAACATGAAAAAATTCTTAAGTTCTGAACTCCTCAAATTTTTGGAGAAAAGCCAACCAAATTCAAATAATTTATTATGTGATCAATTTTAGAACATAATATTAGAATTGGCAAAACAAAATGTAATCACAACTAATAAAGTAACCAACATGACTTTATTAAAATTGAAGTTAATCATTAAGTAGATAACTTATCGAAATCGGTTATCCTCATTCCATTTTTCCTAATAAAAATTAGAAATTGAGCACAAGCACCACTTTTGCATTGAGCTGCTGGTCCACTTAGATTGAAAAATTGTATTTGCTGTATTTGTGTCCTATTGGCTATTAATGAAAGACTTTATAAACCACTTGTAATTCAAAATTTCCATTCTAAAAAACTAATTAGCTCGAGAAAATATTGATCAAATTTTTTTCTTAGTAATGATTAGTATTTCTTTCTTTCTTTCTTTCTATAATCATGTTGATTAATTCAAAATGTTAGGGACATAATACAAGCACACATCAAAGAAGGATTTAGAACAGTGACACAAATTGAAACTATTAGCCATGTTTGTCAAAGACATGTGAATTTCAAGTTAAAAGTTCTTATGAAAAATTTGTAGCAGCATCAGAACTTGTTCAACAGATTGTCCAATAAAATAAGCCTTAATAATAAATACATAACATTTCTTAAACCTCAAACTAAATCTAGTAATCTACTATTAAATATTAATAGAAAAACAAATTCCATCATATTAATAAGTTTAAGACTCAATATTAGTCAAAAGGGAGAATAATAATATTTTGCTGGGAATAAATTTTTTACTTATAATTCACTCATCTAAATTGAGATTTACTCTTTACTAGTGAAACCTCGTGGGTCTTATGTTATTGAGATTCGGTGATGAGTGATGACACCGGAAAATATGAGAGGTTTTAAGCCATTATTCTTAGATTTCTACTACAGCAAATTTCAGGAAATTTATTAGTGTTCAAGTCATTTAATCTTTAAGTAGCTACAGCATATAAATCGAATACAAAGCATCACATAGGCATTTAATCAAACATGTGGTGTGCAATTCAGAAATTTAGCATAATCAAGCAATTTTCAACAGCATTCAATTCATAAAAGCCATAATCCAACATTTACAAGTTAACAAAGATCTAATAAACTAATCCTAACCTATCTTAACCACTTAAATCCACTAACAACATGAAAATTCTAACTAACTAACTAATTAAAGAAAATAGACTAGAAAGTAGAGCAAAGAAAGAACCTGAGGTGATGATTAGGGTTCTTGAAGCAAAGACAGGAAAAAAGAACAGAGCTGAGTAACAAATATTGTTCACAAAAATTAGAACCTTGCAGAGGACGCACAAAGAGAAGAGGAGGCACGAATAATCTAGCAAAGGGGCAGTGTCTGAGGCTGGCAGGGGCGCGGGTTCTGAGACCGGCAGAGGCGAACACATGCAGGAGGCAGAGCGATTGTTCAGAAGTGAAGGCTGGTACCTGGGATTGCGATTGACAATGGTGGAGGTGGTCTGAGGTGCGAGATTGGAGGCTGGAGTGGTGGATGTCTGAGACCAGAGACAGGAGGCAGAGCAAGAGCGGCCAAGCACGAGCGGCAACGCACAGACAGAGGCAGAGCACGCAGAAGGAGCGCGAAGCACAAGCGGCAACCACAGACCGGAGGCAGAGCACGCAGAAGGAGAGAGAAAGAGATGAAGAACTGACCACGAAACGGTGAAACCAAAAGACAGTTCTGATAAAAGGTTTGGTTTTTGGCAAGTTAACCTAGGTATGTTGCTGTGATACGAGGAAGAAGGCACTCAAAAACTAAAATTTTCTGAACCTAAAAGGCGGTTTTGATAAAGTTTTGATTTTTGGCGCAAAGTAAATAATAAGTGGCATTGAAATAACTGTGTATAGCAAATTTTTTAAAATTAAAATTATATCTAATTTTTAATATCAAAATATATAAAAAAAATAAAAAGATAGAGTCTTCCAAGTTTAACTAAAAAAATTAAAATATAATATACAATGATATAAAAAAAACTAATAAAAATATAGTCAATTTAGTTCTAAAATTTAAGATTGGATAAGTATATTTGTTAAATTTTTTTATTTAGTACTGAGTACGTACTACCTAGATTAAAAAAGTTATGGTGAATAATAGATTAATTTACTAGTCTTATATTTTAATGGTTGATCTATAATGATTCAATTAATTATTTTAAGATTGTAATTTATTTCATATTTGATATTATATAAAAATAATTATTAACTTAATAAAAAATTAAATAATTTTTTTATTTTTTAAAATATTAAAAAATATATTTTAAAAATAAACCAACTAAATTTGATGGTAGCCCCACCAAAAGTACCCATTTCGTTGGCGCCAAGCACACAATGGCTTTGCCCACCAGAAGTTTCAATTCGTGTGCGCCCCTCCTGAGATGACGACTAAATCCATTTCGCGGGTGCTTTGCGAACAATGGCCCTGCGCCTTTTCATAAAACTTTTTCTACATACGTATTATGGGAATTAATATATTTTATTTACTTATTTATATAAAAAAACCTACATAAATAAGCTCTAACGTATCTATTAATCCAATTTTTAAAAATATGTATAATAATAAATAAGATGTTAATTGGTATGATGATTATTTCATATTTTGATTAAGAAGTTTTGGAATTGAAAGGTGCAAACAAAAACTGTACCTTTTTATAAGTTATATATAATTAAGGTTATTTTAGGAAAAAGAAACTTTATTTTGGAATCGTAAAAATATTTGGGACAAATCATAGACTAATTTAAAATATAAATAATATTTTTATACTAAATTTTAAAATTTTTCAATAAATATTTGAAATCTGTTTGAAAATTGATGAACTTTCAAACTGATTTTACCAATGATGCTATTTTCGTTCCAAATTTGTGAAAAAAAATTTTGTCCACTTCGAAGGGTTAGTTATAGTAAAAGTATTTAAGATTAATTATAGATAAATTTGGGATAGAATTAACATTTTTTCAAAATGCGTCCCAAATCCATCTGAAGTTATTGCGCATATTTAGATGGAATACGGACGAATTATAGTTTTTGTCCAAAATGTGTTGCTAATCTATATGAAAATTTTGGCGCCATCTAAAAAAATTTTGGCGCCAAAATTTGGGACAGAATATATTATTCCAATATCTCCACTAAAAATTGTTCAATATTTGTCTCAAATTTGTCCGAAATAAAAAAGTCATTCAGACGGAATAAATTTCATTTGAAATTTTCGTCCGAAAAATCCCTATTTCTAGTAGTGAATAATGTAATTCATAAGGATTCTTCGTGAATTCATTTTTAGTTTTTGAAACATGAATACATTTGAATTATTTTCTTAATTCAACTGAATATTTGAAAATGGATAGTTAATTATAAAGAAAGAGATGTGCTTTTGAATTCATTCAATTGTGAGCACTATGTAATACAATAGAGGATATAAATATACTACTATAAAGCACGGATATTTTGCTGAATTGTCGTGTCTGCATATCGGAAACATTTCGAATACGACACTTATCGACATTTGTCCGATCGCATGTTTGTTGTGTCCAACCGTGTCTTAATAAAAAATAAAAAAATTTTCTCTGGATATGCTTGGATAAACCTAAATACTATCACGTGTCAGCATATTCAGTCTTATTCTTAATATGTATTATTAAAATAAATTTAAAAATAGTATATATTATTATATATAAAAATAAAAAAATATTGTAAATATTTTATATAATTAAAATAAGACATTAAAAATAATTAAAAATTAATTTATGTTTTAATATTAATAAAATATCAAAATATCATTACGATTTATCTAAAAAATAGTTTATATTTTATATATATGCATGTTCTGATGTCTTATAAAATTTTAAAAATTCATATATCGACATGTCCAATATCGTGTCATCATATTCCATATTCGTGTTAGTGTCTGTACATGGTAGTAAATATATAATCACCACCATCTCTATATACCTTTGATTGTTCTAAGATATAATATCTAAATTAGACTAAGGATTAAAGCCATGAATAGAAAATTGGTTTTTTTTTTGTGATTGAACATAACACAAAGAAAAAGGACCTAAGAGAAAGAGCAGTACTCCTCTCTAATAATAATATCTAAATTATTAGGGGACAGTAACCACTCTAGGTACACCTGCTTGTTTAAAGCAGCAGCTTTAGCCATTAAATCAGTCGCTCATTTGCTGTGCGCTGGATGAGCACTAAAGTAGTTGTCCAATTGCGCTGGAGCATCTCTTTGATTTTGTCAAGCAGATCAGAGTCATTCCTAATCATGCTGGTTGTGTCTTGTGAAACAAGAAGAAATTCATCAAGATCATCAGTTTCATATATGACCTCTTTGTACTCGGAATTCCAAGCCATAACAAGCCCTCTCCAAATAGCATGAAGCTCACAATAGAGAACACTAGAAAGAGGTATACTAGAAGAACAACCTTTTATCCAAATTCTCATGCTGTCTCTAATAATACACCTAAAGCCAGCTAATTGTTTATTTTGAAAAACGCTTGTATCACAGTTCACTTTATAGACATTCATTGAAGGTGGTTCCTAGTTATATTGCAAAGAGGAAGGAATAATATATTTTTGGGTGGTAACAATATTGGAAAAATCTCGAGCAGCATGTTTAACCAAGTGAACAATTTTCTCCTTACTCCATGGATCATCTTGATGGAAGATGTCATTGTTCCTATCCCTCCAAATCCACCAAAAGGCCGCTGCAAAGAGGAAATCATTTTTCTTGAGGTTAGAACGAATCCAAGACACAAAATTCAAACTAGAGTCCATAGCAGTCATTCCCAAGTTTAAGCTAATCCAAATCTGACGAACTTTTTGGCAAGTCCTAAAGCAATGGTTAACATCTCTGACAAAAATCAGAAGTAGCAATACCTCATTGAAACCGGTAACTAGCTGTGGAAACTCTGCTGTTGAGGCAAAGTCAGAGCAGACACTTTATCTTCTCCAGTATTCTCAAAGGCCAAAGCGAAAGCCAATTTTCATTATCATTCCAGCCAGATTTCTTCTTCAATAACCATTCGTACCCGCTTTTAGTCGAGTAGGTGAGAGTATTTGAGTTTGTCCAAAACCAACCTGTTTTATCTCCTGCCTGCTTGATAGGATCAAAGAGCATCAAATCAAGTTTAATTTCTTCCTGAATCATGGTGCAAAGAATATCCCACCGCCAATGTCCATGGTGCCAGACATCTTCTAATTCAAGTGAGAATGAAAAATGTGCACAAAAGGAACCAAAGGAGCTAGCATTCCACATGGTCGCCAAGCATGATACAAAAGGATTGAGACATCCTGCCTATCTACCAATCAAAACCATCACGAAGCTTTTCTATTGTCTTATAAATCACTCGCCAAGTGCTTGAAACATTATTAGAAAAATTGGGTGAAAAGCAAGAACTGCCAGATAAATATTTTGCCAACATAATTCTTACCCAAAGCTTATCTTTATTATAGAGTAATTACGAAACAAGCTTTCCTAATAAAGCAAAATTTACACATTGAGTATCTCTAATTTCCAAGCCTCCATATTTTCTTGGAGTGACAACTTTGCTCCACTTGACCAAATTTAAGCAACGCTCCCCCACCTTTCCCTTGCACAAGAATTGTCTAAGCACAGAATCAATCTTTTGACAAACCAAAGTAGGAAAAAGAGTCACTTGCATCTGATAAATAGGAAGAGAAGAAGCAACAGATTTAATTAAGCAAAGCCTGCCTGCTCTGTTAAGGAGCCGACCTTTCCAACTAGCCAGCCTATTCTTGATCTTCTCTAAAGAGTCCGAAAAATAGACCTAGCAGCTCGAGGATGATTAAGGTTCACCCCCAAGTATTTGCCTAGGTCACTAATAAGAGGAATATGAGAAACGCCAGACAGCATTTCCTTCCTTCTATTAGAGATTTTTCTAGAACAAGTCGCTTTATATTTTTCAATGTTAACCTTCATACTTGAAACTTTGCAGAACAACTCCAAGGTATGCACAACATTCTGAACTTGATTTTTCTTCACTTTACAAAAAAGGAGGAGGTCATCTACAAACATCAAGTGAGAAACTCTAAGTCCCTGATGAACGGATTTTGATGGTTTATAATTCCTCAATGAATTCTCGTTGCAAGTATAGTTTCTAAACCAAAAAATAATCCTTTCATGCAAAAATTTGTTTGTCACAAGTAACAAACCCCAATAAAAATAATAACCGAAGTATTCAAACCTCGGGTCGTCTCTCAAGGAATTGCAGGGAAGTGTACTTATAATTGGTTATGAGGAAGTATCTTTTTGGGTTTTTAAATGTTGAACAAGGAATTTAAATAACAAGAAAATAAAATAATAATTAAGAAAAGTATTAGCAAGGATTGATAATTAGAAGTCCTATCCTCATTATCATCATCAATTATGACAAGAATCGTCCATTGCTCCACTTAGTCAACCTCTAACTATGAAGGAAAGTCAAGTGGAAATAATCAATTTGATTCCTGAAGTCCTAGTCAACTCCTAAGGAAAGACTAGCTTTAGTGTAATTCAAATCAACTAGTAACTTTCAATTGCTAATCAACAAAAGAGTTTGATAACTCAAGAGTCTCCAATTACTCAATCTTAGCTAAGAACTTAAAAAAACTAGTTTAAAATCCAACCAAGAATTTTATCAAATACTTGGAAGGCACAAAATAAAAGCATAGAAAATCAATAAGAGAATATAAAATCTAAAACCAACAATTGCAAGGAATCATCAACAATAAATAAAGAAAGAAACAATAAATATGAAATACCTCAAATTGCATTAAAAGGGAAATCAAATCTAACATGAGAATTCATAAACTAAAGTAGCAACACAAAGTAATCAATAAGATAAATAAATAAACTAGAATGCTAGGACAAATAAAGGTAGAAGAGAAACTAAATTAAACTAAGATAGATATCTGAAATTGAAAATAGCTAAACTTAAGAACCCTAAAACCTAGAGAGAGGAGAGAGCCTCTCTTTCTAAAAAACTACATCTAAATCTAAAATTATGTGAATGAAAGTTGTGTGATTGATTCTTCCACTCTGCAGCCTCTAATCTGTGTTTTCGGGCTTGGAACTGGGCCAAAAGGAGCCCAGAAATTGCCCCCAGCGTCTTCTACAATTTCTGCATGTGGCGCACGTCCTGCGTACGCGTAATGCACGCGTGCGCATCACTTAACTGCATGGAAACTATGGCAAATTACATATCATTTTAAAGCCCCGGAAGTTAGCTTTCCAACGCAACTGAAACCACCTCATTCGGACCTCTGTAGCTCAAGTTATGGTCGATTTAGTATGAAGAGATCAGTGTTGACAACTTAGCGATTCTTTCAATTTCTTGTATTCCTTCCACTTTTGCATGCTTCCTTTCCATCCTCTAAGCCATTCCTGCCCTATCAACCCTGAAATCACCTAACACACATATCAAGACATCAAATGGTAATAAGATAGGATTAAAATTAGCAAATTTATGGCCAAAGAAGTATGTTTTCAATCATAGCACAAAATTAGGAAGGAAAATGTAAAACATGCGAATTCAATGAATAAGTGTGAGTTTAGTGGATAAAATCCACTAAATTAAGCACAAGATAAACCCTAAAAATAAGGTTTATCAATCTCCCCACACTTGAACATTAGCATATCCTCATGCTAAGCTCAAGAGAACCAAAAGAGTGAAGAGGAATGGTAGAAAGTATGAAATGCAACCTATCTATATGAATGCAACTAAATGTAAAATACTTCTACCTATTTGATTAAAAGTAAACAAATTGACGGGCAGAAAATTACCGATTAAGAATTTATAATAAGAACAGCGTTGCAAGTACAGTTCTTAACCGACGAAAACTCCGCTTATCAATTTAGAAAGAATTGTCACAATTTAAGAATAAATTACTGGGAGTAGAATTCCCAGGTCGTCTCCCAACGAGTTGACAAAAGAGTGCTATTTATTGGTCAGGAATTTTCTGAGAAATTTTAGAGTTGGAGAATGGAAAAATAATTGATCATAAATTAAAGAATTGAAAATTAACAAGAGGTTTGATATATTTGAAATAAAAGCCTTGACTGGGAGAAGATTAATTGGAAGTTCTATCCTTGTTGAATTTTTCCCAAGTGTAATGGTAACAGGTTGTTATTTCTACTTAGTTATCCCTTACCGAATAAAGGAAAGTTAAGTAACTTAACCAACTCCGATTCACAAGTCCTAATCCTCTCCTATGGAAGGTGATAAACCACTATTTTATGGTTTATCTTGTGCTAATTTGAGTGGTTTTTTTTCAATTCTTTGCTCACTTATTCATAAAATTTGCATGATTTTACAATTCCTTCCTAATTCTGTGATATAGTTAAAAATATGTTGCCTAGGCCTTTAAACTGTCAATTTTAATTATCCTTTATTACCATTCGATGCCGTAATCTGTGTGTTAAGTATTTTCAGGCTTTATAGGGCAGGAATGGCTTAGAGGATGGAAAGAAAACATGCAAAAGTGGAAGGAACGTGAAAAATGAAGTTTTGAGAGACTGGCAGCGACGCGTACGCATGGGTGACGCGTACGCGTGCCTAGCACAGAAGATAAGCGACGCGTACACGTGACTGATGCGTACGCGTGACAAGAAAATTCGCCAAATGACGCGCTCGCGTGACCTACGCGTACGCGTGACATGCGCCACGTGCAAAAACTTGCAGAAAGCGCTGGGAGCGATTTCTGGGCTCCTTTTTGGCCCAGTTCCAAGCCCGAGAACACAGAATAGAGGCTGCAGAATGGGAGAATCGCACATGATTCATTCATTCATCATTATTCATAATTTAGGTTTTAGATGTAGTTTCTAGAGAGAGAGGCTCTCTCCTCTCTCTAGGTTTTAGGATTTCTCTTAGTTTTAGGTTTATTTCTTCTCAAATTCCAGGTTCAATGTTCCTTTAATTTATTTTCTCTTCTACTTTTATTTGTTCTAGCATTCTAGTTTATTTATTTTCCGTGTTGATTACTTTATGTTGACAATTTGGTTTTTGAATTCTCATGTTAGATTCAATTTTTATTTAATGCAATTTGAGGTATTTCATGTTTATTGCTTCTTCCTTTACTTGTTATCATTGATGATTGCAATTGGTTGTTTGGATTTAATATTCCTTGCTATTTTTCTATGTTTTTATATTATGCCTTCCAAGTGTTTGTTAAAATTCTTGAGAGGGTTTTAAGTTAGATTTCTATGTTCTTGGCATTGGTTGAGTAATTGGAGACTCTTGAGTTATCAAACTCCTTTGTTGACTGATAATTGAAAGTTGTTAGTTGATTTGGATCCCTCTAAAGCTAGTCTTTCCTTGGGAGTTGACTAGGACTTGAGGAATCAAATTGATTAGTCCACCTGACTTTCCTCCATAGTTAGAGGTTAACTAAGTGGGAGCAACGGATAATTCTCATCACGATTGATAAGGATAACTAGGATAGGACTTCTAATTTTCATACCTTGCCAAGAGTTTTCTTAATTATTAGTCTATTTTCTTATCATTTATATTCCTTGTTCAACCTTTCAAAAACCCAAAAAAAGATACTTTTCCATAACTAATAATAAATACACCTCCCTGCAATTCCTTGAGAGATGACCCGAGGTTTAAATACTTCGGTTTAATTTTATTGAGTTTGCTTTAGTGACAAATAAGTTTTTGTATGAAAGGATTCTTTTTTGGTTTAGAAACTATACTTACAACGTGATTACTTTTGTGAAATTCTTCACTAGCAAAAATCCATTCGTCAGAAGGATTAGCGTTAGTGACTAGAGAGTCAGCCAACAACTTCCAATTACTAATTAACACTTGAGTATTCCAACTCAAGGGTCTCCTGTTAATCAACTCCTAAGTCAAGTTGGGAGTCTACTCCATTGACATGAATGCCATTTTCATAAACGATAAAAGGGAATGAAAAGAAGACATAGAAATTCAAATAAAATAATAACAAAAAATTAATTAAAGGTAAAAATAATTCTTTGCATTAATAAATTCCAAAATCAAAGATATCCATATGCAACTCTAAACAGGGTAAATGGGTGATAAAAGAGTAAGGAAATAAGGAAACAAACTAGAATGATTGAAACTTCAACGGAGGTAGTAACTCTTCTCAATATCTAAATCAAAAGCATAAAACTAGAAATCTATGAATATGAAGAACCCTAGAAGAAGTAATATTTTCTCTCTAAGATTCAAAACTAAAACTAAAGACTGTGTAAAAGTGAATGTGTCTTGAGTCTCTGCTTGTCCCCTGGCTCTAGTCTGTGTTTCTGGGCCAAAAAATGGGTCTAAACTCAGCCCAAAATTGCCCCCAACGTCTTCTGCGATTTCTACACGTGGCACACGTCACGCGTACGCGTCAATCACGCGTACCCGTCAGTCGCGTGCACGCGTCGCCATGCAATTTCGCTTGTCACGCGTATGCGTCAGGTACGCGTACGCGTCGCTGTGAAAAGCTTCAAGTCACGCGCACGCGTGAGTGATAAACCCCCTTTATAGGGTTTACCTTGTATTGAATTTAGAGCATTTTGATAACCTTTCCTCACATTTATTCAATGAAATAGCATGATTTTGTGATTGTCTCCGTACTTGTGCTTAGATGTGAAAATATGCTTTTTAGACCTTTAATTTGATAATTTTGATTCACCCTTGATTCCCACTAGATGCCTTGATATGTTTGCTAGTGATTTCAGGTTGAAAAAGGGCCAAGAAGGGATCAAAGGAGTGAGAGAAAAGCATACAAAGTGGAGAAATCATGAAAAGCCGAAGATTTAAAAAAAGCCCATGGCGCGCGCGCGCACTGTACGCATCCGCGCGGATTGCGAAATATCCCAGGGGCACGTACGCCGCGCATTATTTTTTAAGAGGAACACGTGCCTGGCGATTTTGGGGGGGGTTTCTAGCCACATTTGGAGCTAAGTCTTTGGCGGAAAAGGACTAAAAGGACCAAGGAATGAAGGGGGAGGCATCATAGATTCATACACACACTTTAGGCTAGGTTTTAGTTTTAGTTTTAGAGATTAGGTTTAGGTTTAGTTCTTAGATCTAGGTTTTAATTCATGCTTTCTATACTTCTACTCTTTAATTCTTTGTTGTTACATTCATCATTCTTCTATTGTTTGTTATAATTTCTTCTATTTTGTTTGTAGATATACTTTTGTTAATTCTATTTTCTTTCAATTCAATTTGAAGTAATTCATGATAGTTGTGTTTCTTTTGATTGTGTTATTAATCCCCAGCAATAATTGTTGTTAGATTTCATTGTTGTTGCCAATTTACCTTGTTTTTCCTTTTATGCCTTCCAAGTGTTTAATGAAATGCTTAGTTGGATTTTAGTGTAGATTTTTATCCTCTTGGCTTAGGTGGAGTAATTAGTAACACTTGAGTTATCTAATTTCTTTGTTGATTGATAATTAGAAGTTGCTAATTGATTTGGATACCACTAAAGCTATTCTTTCCCTTGGGAGTTGGCTAGGACTTGTGGGATCAAGTTGATTCATCCACTTGACTTTCCTCCATGGTTAAAGGTTAACTAAGTGGTAGCAATAGACAATTTGTGGTCACAATTGAGGAGGATAACTAGGATAGGACTTCTAGTTCTCATATCTAGCCAAGAGCTTTGTTAGTTATTAGTTTATTTTCTTTGCCATTTATATTTCTTGTCTAAAATCTCAAAAACCCCAAACATACTCCATAACCAATAACAAGAACACTTTATTACAATTCCTAGGGAGAATGACCCGAGGTCTAAATACTTCGGTTTATAATTTTAGGGTTTTGTTACTTGTGATAAACAAATTTTTGTATGAAAGGATTAGTGTTGGTTTAGAAACTATATTGCAATGAGGATTCATTTGTGAAATTCTAGACCACACAAAAATCCGATCATCAAAATGGTGCCGTTGCCGGGGATTTGCAATGGTGTTGTATTATTGGTTATTGTATATATGTGAATAGTGTAAATAGTTTTGTCTTTTGCTTGTAGTTTTATTTTGTTTTTCCATTATGAATTCTCACCTTGGCTATCAGTTTGGTTCTAATTGTGTTGTAGAAAATGTGAACTTCAATGACCACATGCATCAGGGATGGAACCAACAAAGATGGGAAGAGCCTAAAGGAATTGATCACTCCTATTGGCAACAACCTCCGGATACTTATAGGTATAACCACCATCCTAATACATGTCAATTTGATGGCTATGGTAACTCTTTTCGTGATAATCAAGTACCACCACCATATGCCTATGAATCTTGTCCTCAACATGAACCTTAACCATACTCACAAGCCTTTCCATACCAAACATCTTCCTATGATCCATATCCACCATATAACCAATCACCCATGCCATTTTCTTATGACCATTATGAGCAAGAACCTCTAGAACCACTACAATTCCATTGTGCTTATTACTAAGAACCACCTCAATGCCCACCATCTCCTTACCCTTACCAAGAAGAACCGCCTCCTCACTATGAACCCTCTCTCCAAGTTAATGAACCTTCCTATCCACCCCAAGTCCCAATAGATGAGTCCCTCACCTTGCTACTTCAAGGCCAAGCGGATATGCAAAGGAACACTCTGGAGTTTGTGACTAATTTGACTAAGGTAGTGCATACTTTAGCCCGCCAATGTTTGAATGCTCAAAGTGTTTCCGTGGCTACATGTGAGAAACCGAAAGAAGAGCAAAGTATGAAAGAGAAATTGTAAAATTCGGTGGAAAAAAAGGAAGAGTCAATCTTTGTATTGGAACAATTGGAGAAACCTAGGGTCATTGAAGAAAAGGAAGAAGTGGTTGAAGATCTAGGAGATGCGGAACCACCATGGACGTCTCAACAACCTCTGGAGCATATCAAGATTGAAGAATATGAAAAGGTTGATCAAGAGATGGATTCAATCATCAATGATTTTCTATCAAACATTGAATCCTTTCCCATGGGACATGAAAATGAAGCTATTGAAGACAACTCAACGCCAAATGATGTTGGTAATCTCATCGAAGACTCTTCCAACAAAGGTGAAGTGGATATGAAGGTAGAATTCACACAACCTCCCAAGTTTGATTTAATTGATGATGAGGAGGAATTGGAAGAAGTCAACAAGCATGAAGAGGATGAAAGAAGTTTTCAAGAGGTGGAAATATTCATAGGAGAGCATAAGGAAGTCGACCTTGCATTGTCTAAGTGTGGGGAGGCCTTCCCCACTAAACCACCATCCAACACATTATTCAAGTGGGTAAAACTCTTACCTTTAAGCTTTACTCCCTCACTTGAATAAGGCTTGATTGAAATGGATGGACAACTTAGAGCTCTTTGTGGAACTAAGGGTAAGAAGGAGTTGTGTAGTGGTTGGAAGTTTGGACTTAGGCTCATCAAGGTTAAAGCTTCAAGGTATAGGGACTATGATTGGATGAATGCCGCTTTATGTGGGTCTAGGAAGAAGGCTTGATATGCTAGAGAGGATTCTGCTTGTTCTACTTGTCAACCACTCGAGCTGAAAATTCATGAAGATCAACAAGAAGACGGGTGCGAAAATAAAATATGGGATCCCGGATCGAAACATGAAGATCAACTATGGGAGCTCATACTTTGGGTGGAATTACATCCAAACTTGGTGAAGATGGTTGGAACTTCTGTCAACCATTTGAGGAGCAAAGATCCTTGGAGAATCAAGGATGAGTACAAGCATAAGCCACCATGACAAGAGCTTCCCAAATATCCAACTTAAGGACTTAAACTAAAAGTGCTAGGTGGGAGACACCCCACCATGGTAAACTCTTTCCAAACTTTTGCATTTTTGATTAATAAGTGATTTGAGTTACCACTGTAGGTAGTTTTCTTTCCATATACTTAGTTCAAGGATGCGTACGTACGCTGTGCGCGTGCGCGTCCTTACGTATATGCAGGCCCATACTCTTTCCAGAGAGTTGGGCCAATCTCGCGTAAAAGCTGGGCCAATTGCACAACTGCATGTACGCGTGCGCGCATGCCAAGCTTATGCGTCGATGTCCTTATTTTGTATAGGCGCGCGCCTGCGTACATACCTCGTGCGTGCCGATTCGCTAAAAATAGTTTCCAGGCCAATGACCCGAGACTTGTGCCAATGCTGGGCTAGCATTAAGCGTTTAGCCCAACCCCCATTCGCGCGGACGCGCACTGTGCGTGTCCACGCCTATGCCCATATCTTCTGCCTGTGCGAACGCGCACTTACCGCTTCCGCACCCCTCATCCATTTTCCCACCCACGCCAACGCGCACAAGAAGCTGCCGCGTCCATCCCTATTTCCTCCCATCCGCGCGGACGCGCACAGTGCGTGGGTGCGCGGATTCAAAAATTTATAACCCTAAATACGTGAGAACGCCCAGTGCATTTGCGCACTCCTCGTCCCCCACCCCTGACGTCTTCTCTTCTCCCTATTCCTCCATCACCACCCCTGCACCCGACCACCACCACACCTCCGGTGACACCCCGCCGTCTCCACCACCCTCTCTGTTTCCCCTTTTCCTCTTCTCTTTCCCCTACTCCCACTCTCACCCTCATCCTCTCACTCTCACTTTCTCACTCTCTCAGCTCCCTAACCACCGCCGGCGAACTCCCAGCCGTGAGCCACCGCTGCTGATAGCGCCCATTCCTCCCATTCCATGCTTACTCTTTTCAAGATAATCAAATGCCTTTAACTTGTGCTTCACTCATCATTTGATTTAACTTGCGATTTTGTTGAATATGGCTCATGCTTTGCAACAATTGGTGAATTCAACTTGTGTAACTCTTTTTCACTCAAATTTGTTTATATCTTGGTTTATGTTACACAAAGTGCATTTCAACTTTTGCTACACCGATTATTGCAAACCTAGTGACCAAGATATTGATTGATAACTTGCTTTCAATTCATTGTTTCTTTTGCAATCTCATATTTCATCATCAATGACTGCACTTTCCTCATGATTGTGAGCATGCTTGTGTTCCTTGCTTTGTGAATTTCACTTGATTGAGACAATGACCATCTTACCCCTAACTTTTGAACTAGATTTTCTAACTTCTAACTTGTTTTACCTTGCTAACCTTGCTTTCTTTTTGCTTAAGCTAACACATTGACTATTCCTTTGGGTATGATGCTCATTGAACTTAATAAACAAGCATGATGCGATTAATGTTGGATTTCTTGGTTTGTAATTTTATCTCCTTCTTTGGCTTGTGGCCACTTGCATTCCAAGTTTTCATTCTTTTAACTCACTTCATGAATATATAATTCCATGCTTGCTACACCTCTCCTTGGCTAAGTGCCTATATGTTATATTTGCTCTCAGGATGGCCGATAGAGGAAAAGAAAAAGCTACTACCTCAAGAAAGAGGAAGAAATCTCAGGCCTCTGCCATGTCTCCTTATGCCAATTATGCAAGGAATCCACTGAATGAAGTGGATAAGCAAAATCAGCTGCTACCGCCCACTGATACATACATGTTTCCCAACCTCTACTGTGAGCTCTGTTTTCCCACCTATCAGAAGACGAACCTGAATATTGAGAAGAAATTGGCTTTACCCGATGACTTGCGGGAACCCATTGAGGCCCGTATTTAGGGATTGGGCCTAGACTTTATTGATAGGGACTTGGGATGGATTAACACTTGATGGGTCAAGGAGTTTTATTGTAACTTCTTTCGAGAGACTCTGAATTCAGTGCACTTACGGGATGGGCAGATCTCGATCATTGAGGCAGCTATTGAGGGTGTTTTGCACTGTCTACCTCAGACTGGTGATGCATGTGCATACTAGCAGGCAGAGACTGCAATTAATACTATGACTTTTTACTATGAGGCACTGAAGAGTGTTATTGCCACACCGGACGCCCCTTGGGTGATGGATTCTAGCAACACCAGGCCCAAGGGAATGTTATTCACCTATCTGTCTAGGGAGGCCCGGACTTGGCAGTAGATATTCGCCCACTATGTTCTGCCCACTACACACTTCTCTGAGATTCCAATGGATATGCTTCTCCTGATTGGCTGTCTCATAGAGGGGAAGGAGGCATATTTCCCCTGGCTGATCAGGAGAGGCATGTGGCGAGCACACATCCGCGGTCTTCTACCATTTCCTACCATGGTTACTAGGATGATTAAGCTAGCTGGCGCACCATGGAGGGATGATGATGCGATTCCACCACCCCCAGACGAGGACGAGAAAGAGGTTACTATTCCGTGGGGTACGTGGGTGCATGAGAAACCCCCTTCCAGGCGCCGCTCTCGAGCTAGAGCAGTAGTCGAGGTAGCTATACCTTCATCGTTCACAGCAGCAGCAGGACCATCTCCTTCTTCTGTACCAGCAGCAGTACCTTTGCCACCACCAACACCCGAGCCGACTTACCTGCTAGTACAACGCCTGTTTTGCTTTATGGAGCGCAGCAAGCATCGTATCATGCGATATCTCGACCGCATAGACCAGGTGTTTGTATCACAGGGCATTGAGCTATCCCCTCTCCCCGACTCTCCCACTTCCGACGAGCTGGATCATGAGGAGGAGCACGAGGCAGAGCATGAGACTGAGCGCGTGGAGGAGCATATTGAGGAGCCGATTCGACAGGAGGCACTTCCGCTGACGCAGGCTACTTAGGAGAACCAGCAGCATACCGAGGAGCTAGTGCCCGAGTCTGAGATACAGCAGGAGACAGATGCGACCGTTGACCCTCACCATGAGCCTGATCAATAGCATCGAGGACGATGCTTCATCTTAAGTGTGGGGAGGTCACCGCCGTCGCCGTCGGTGAATTTGGTGAACACTTTTCGGACACTATCACTTAGTTCTTCTTATTTTACTTTATTTTGAACTATTTTGGGATTATTGTATATATTTGCTAGTATGGATACTTTTATTTTGGTTGTTGCACACTTTCATTGTATATATTGCATTTTAGGCTTGTGATTGTGATTTGGAAATTATTTTGAATTGTTGAAAACTTAGTTAAACCCTTTTTGGCATAAAAGAAATTGTTTTTATTAGAAAAGAGGGTAAACTAAGAAGTTTTAGAATCTCTTAATCACAACATTGCATTTAGAATAAGCTTAGTCAAAATGATAGAATTTCCAAAAGAATTTATCTAGAGGGCACCACCCCAATTGATTGGAAAATTTTTTGTGGAACTTCCTCGAATTCATACTTTTGTGGATCATGTTTTTGAGCTAAGAACACAAGATAGTGAGACTTGAGCCTATTGGTGTGGTTACATTTTATAAGCACTTATTTTCCTTCTTGTGTGCATTACTCTCTTCCTATGATTGTAATCCTTGATTTGTTTAATTCTATATGTCCAATTATTACTTGTATACATGCATCTATATGATTGAGGCCATTATTTCATTAGCTCACTTACCCAAATAGCCTACCTTTTACTCTCCATTGTTAACCAATTTTTGAGCCTATGCTTAACCCAATTGTTCTTTATTTTAGCACATTACAAGCCTAAAGCAGAAAACAATAAAGTCCCATGTTTGGATCTTTGATTAGCTTAGGCTAGTGAGAGTATTTTATATTTAAGTTTGGGGAGATTGGAAATATTGGTTGGGATAAAAGAGTGTTTTGTATTTATATTTGGGAATTGGGTGCATACTCATATATTGATTAAATATATAAACCTTATGCATTGATGCTCTTGTATGTAGCTTGAAAAAAATGATGAAAAAAAAGAAGAAAGAAATAAAAAGGGGACAAAGTGCCCCAAAGTGGAGCTCAATAAATATCAATGCATATGTGTTATAATCAAAAAGAAAATGCATGAGTATGTAAAAAGTGAGGAGGATGGGTAGTTAGATTAGTACTTAATCGTATAGGTCATTACATAGGTTAGGTGGGAAGGTCTAGACTAATCAAAGATTCAAATTCTAGTCCACTTAACCATACATGATCATACCTTGACCCTAGCCCCATTACAACCCTTGAGAAAGACCTCATGATATTTTTATGCATGCACTGAATGATTGTTGATTGTTAGATGAAGAACAAATCTTGGAAAACATGATTAGTGGAGAATTGAGTGAATCAACCCCTAAACACTTGAGTGAATAGAGCGGATACACATCCGGTGAGGGTTCGATTGCTCAATTACATGTATTCACCACTATCATCTATGTTCATGCGAGTTTGTAAATCCTTATGATAACTCTATACAATTGTGGGTCGGATTTAGTTTCCATTGTTTGAGCTCTTTGTGCTTACATATATTCTCTTGGAATTGGAGTTGTTTTGACCAAGCATTTGTATCCATATAAATAGTTTGGATTTAGGTAGTCTATTTGCATTGAATAAATATCATACCCTTTGCTTCATCCTTGGTTAAGCATGAGGACATGCTTGGTTTAAGTGTGGGGAGGTTGATAAACCCCCTTTGTAGGATTTATCTTGTGTTGAATTTAGAGCATTTTGATAACCTTTCCTCACATTTATTCAATGAAATAGCATGATTTTGTGATTGTCTCCGTACTTATGCTTAGATGTAAAAATATGCTTTTTAGACCTTTAATTTGATAATTTTGATTCACCCTTGATTTCCACTAGATGCCTTGATGTGTTTGCTAGTGATTTCAGGTTGAAAAAGGGCTAAGAAAGGATCAAAGGAGTGAGAGGAAAGCATACAAAGTAGAGAAATCATGAAAATCCAAAGATTTGAAAAAAGCCCATGGGCGTGCGCGCGCACTATATGCATCCGCGCGGATTGCGAAATACCCAAGGGGCGCGTACACGCGCTGTGCGCATATGCGCCGAAGGCCGTACGTGATTTTTTAAGAGGAACACATGCCTAGTGATTTTGGGGGGTTCCTAGCCCCATTTGGAGCTGAGTCTTTGGCGGGAAAAGACTAAAAAGACCAAGCAATAAAGGGGGAGGCATCATAGATTCATACACACAATTTAGGCTAGGTTTTAGTTTTAGTTTTAGAGAGAGAAGCTCTCACTTCCTCTAGGATTAGAATTAGGATTAGGTTTAGTTCTTAGATCTAGGTTTTAATTCATGCTTTCTATACTTCTACTCTTTAATTCTTTGTTATTACATTCATCATTCTTCTATTATTTGTTATAATTTCTTCTATTTTATTTGTAGATCTACTTTTGTTCATTCTATTTTCTTTCCATTCAATTTGAAGTAATTCATGATAGTTGTGTTTCTTTTGATTGTGTTATTAATCTCCTGCAATAATTGTTGTTAGATTTCATTTTTGTTGCCAATTTACCTTATTTTTCCTTTTATGCCTTCCAAGTGTTTGATGAAATGCTTGGTTGGATTTTAGTGTAGATTTTTATCCTCTTGGCTTAGGTGGAGTAATTAGTAACGCTTGAGTTATCTAATTCCTTTGTTGATTGATAATTAGAAGTTGCTAATTGATTTGGATACCACTAAAGCTAGTCTTTCCCTTGGGAGTTGGCTAGGACTTGTGGGATCAAGTTGATTCATCCACTTGACTTTCCTCCATGGTTAGAGGTTAACTAAGTGGTAGCAATGGACAATTTGTGGTCACAATTGAGGAGGATAACTAGGATAGGACTTCTAGTTCTCATATCTAGCCAAGAGCTTTGTTAGTTGTTAGTTTATTTTCTTTGCCATTTATATTTCTTGTCTAAAATCTCAAAAACCCCAAACATACTCCATAACCAATAATAAGAACACTTTATTGTAATTCCTTGGGAGAACGACCCGAGTTCTAAATACTTCGGTTTATAATTTTAAGGGTTTGTTACTTATGACAAACAAATTTTGTATGAAAGAATTAGTGTTGGTTTAGAAACTATATTGCAACGATGATTCATTTGTGAAATTCTAGACCACACAAAAATCCGATCATCAGTGAGCCATGCATGCGCGTCGATCTTTGCTGGTCATCTCCTTTGTTTCTTGTGTTCCTTCCATTTTTGCAAGCTTCCTCTCCATCCTCTAAGCCATTCCTGCCCTATATATCCTGAAAACACTTAATACACAGATCACGGCATCGAATGGTATATAGAGGGATTAAAAATACACAATTTAAAGGCTTAGGAAGCAAGTTTTCAGTCATAGAACAAAATTGGAAAGGATTTGTAAAACCATGCAAATTTATGAATAAGTGTGCAAAAAATTGATAAAAACTACTCAAATTAGCACAAGACAAACCATAAAATAGTGGTTTATCAATCTCCCCACACTTAAACATTAGCATGTCCTCATGCTAAGCTCAGGGAGAGCAAAAGAATGAATGGGAGAAAGCAAGACTCATGTAATGCAACCTATGTATGTGAATGCAACCATATGCTAAGATGTTTCTATCTACTTGGTTAAGAGTAAATAAGTTCTCCAAGACAAACATAAATCAGATTCCACTAATTTAAATCACACAATAAAAGACAAGTAAACTTGTAAGAAGATAGCTCATGAAAGCCGAGAACATAGAATCAAGCATTGAACCCTCACTGGTAGTGTATACGCATTCTAATCGCTCAAGTGTCTAGGGTTAATCCACTCTACTCTTCTCTAGTCATGCTTTCTAAAACTTTGTTCTTCATCTAACTAATCAACAAATATTTAGTGTACAAATACAAATATCATGAGGTCTTTCTAAGGTTATAATGGGGCTAAGGTAAAGGTGAGAATATATGTATGGCCAAGTGAGCTATAATATGAATCTTTGACTAACCTAAGTTCTCACCTAACACACACACACTCTATATAACTCTAAAATCATGCCTAGCTCCCCATAATCTCACTCTTGTATATTTCACATACTCATGTATCAAATTTTCTTTAATTTCACCACATATGTATTGACCTTTTATTAAACTTATCATTGGGATAATTTTGTCCCCTATTTATTTATTTATATTGTAATATATTTTTATTTTTATTCTTATTTTTATTTTTATTTTTTATTTTTTATTTTTAACATGAAAGCAAACATAAAATGTCAATGCATATGGTTTTTCTGGTTTCACATGAGTATGCACCCAAATTCTCAATATTTTTGTCAATAAAACACAACACATTCTCATCAACCCAAGTTCCCACAATTCCCCACACTTAGTTGACACACAATCTCTATCTTAAGCTAACCAAAGATTCAATTGGATAATTAATTATTTTTTCGCTTAAGGCTAGTGATGTGGTAATATAAAGAACAAATGGGGATTAAAAAGCTCAAAGTGGCAAACAAGGGTAATTGAAATGGTAGGCTCTTTGGGATAAGTGAGCTAATAACAATTAATGGCCTCAATCAAATGTATGCATGCAAATACACTAAACAATAGACATATAGAATGGAACAAACCATAGATTGCAATCATAGAGAAGAAAGACACACAAGAATAAAAATTATGGTTAAATAATATAACCATACAATTAAGCTCAAAATCTCACAGGTTGTGTGTTCTTAGCTATAAACCATGTTCCAAATTACAATCTTCAAACAAGAACAAGTTTAACACAAATTTTCAATTTAAATTAGTGGAATACTATAAAATAGGGTCTTGAAAAGAAACTCATTACTTCAACCAAGCAAAACATACATGCAAGCAGTTATTATCATGCAATTTATCCTATCTAACAAAACAAAAAAAACTAAAATATTGGTGTTAAGAGAGAGATTACCTCCGGAAGTCAAGGACTGACCTCCCCAGACTTAAGGCTTGGCACGGTCCTCCGTGCCATCAGTAAAGAGCAAGGTAGGGCTGGAAGCATCGCCTCTGCTGTCTGGCTCGCCATGGCTCCCTGTGCTACTAGGTGAAGGGGAGTCCGGGGTGTCCTTCTGTTCCGGAGGTGGGTGAGCACCAACAATGAGCTCCTTCAGATAATTGTATCGGCGCTTGTTGCGATGCTCCAATTGCTCTATCCGTCGGTAATGAACGGATTTTTTTGCTGGTAAAGAATTCACAATAAATTCCCGTTGCAAGTATAGTTTCTAAACCAACAATAATCCTTTCATACAAAAATTTTTTTGTCACTTAAGCAAACCCAATAAAAATCAACCGAAGTATTTAAACCTCGGGTCGTCTCTCAAGGAATTGCAGGGAGGTGTGTTACTTATAATTGGTTATCAGATTGTATCTTTTTGGGTTTTTAAAATAATGAACAAGGAAAGTAAATAACAAGAAAGTAAACTAATAGCTAAAAAAAGCTTTTGGCAAGGTATGAGAATTAGAATTCCTATCCTAGCTATCCTTATCAATTGTGACATCAATTGTCCATTGCTCCCACTTAGTTAACCTCTAACTATGAAGGAAAGTCAAGTGGATGAATCAATTTGATTCCTCAAGTCCTAGTCAACTCATAAGGAAAGACTAGCTTTAGACGGATCCAAATCAACTAGCAACTTTCAATTATCAATCAACAAAGGAGTTTGATAACTCAAGAGTCTCCAATTACTCAACCAAAGCTAAGAGGAGAGAAATCTACACTAAAATCTAATCAAGCATTCTATCAAACACTTGGAAGGCATAACATAAAAACATAGAAAACTAGCAAGGAATATTAAATCCAAATGACCAATTGCAAACATCAATGACTCACAAATAATAGAAGAAGCAATAAATATGAAATACCTCAACTTTCATTAATAAGAAATCGAATCTAACATGGAGTTTATAAACCAAATTGGAGAATAAATAAATCAACAAGGGAAGATAGATAAACTAAAGTGCTAGAACAAATAAGAGTAGAAGAGAAACTAAATTGAAATAGAGTAGAAATCTAAAATTGAAAATAGCTAAATCTAAGAATCCTAAAACCTAGAGAGAGGAGAGAGCCTCTCTCTCTCTCTAGAAAACTACATCTAGAACCTAAAATTATGTGAATGAAAGTTATGTCAATGAATGAATGATTCCCCCACTCTGCAGCCTCTAATCTGTGTTTTTCGGGCTTGGAACTAGGCCAAAAAGAGCCCAGAAATCGCCTCCAGCATCTTCTGCAATTTCTGCACGTGGTGCACGTCACGCGTACGCGTACGTCACGCACACGCATTGATGGACTTTCACAAGGTCATGCGTACACGTGCTCCACGCGTGCGTGTTAGCTAACTGCATGGCAACTATAGAAAATTGCATATCATTTTGAAGCCTGAGATGTTAGCTTTCCAACGCAACTAGAACCGCTTCATTTGGACCTCTTTAGCTCAAGTTATGATCGATTTAGTATGAAGAGGTCAGGCTTGACAGCTTAGCAATTCCTTCAATTTCTTGTATTCCTTCCACTTTTGCATGCTTCCTTTCCATCTTCTAAGCCATTCCTGCCCTATAAACCCTGAAAACACTTAACACACATATCATGGCATCGAATGATAATAAGAGAGGATTAATAATTAGCAATTTAAGGCCAAAAAAGCATGTTTTCAATCATAGCACAAAATTAGGAAGGAAAATGTAAAACATGCAATTTATGTGCATAAGTGTGAGAATAATGGATAGAATCTACTAAATTAAGCACAAGATAAACCCTAAAAATGGGGTTTATCAATCTCCCCACACTTAAACGTTAGCATGTCCTCATGCTAAGCTCAAGAGAACCAAAAAGAGTGAAGAGGAATGGTAGAAAGTATGAAATGCAACCTATGTAAATGAATGCGACTAAATGCAAAGATGTTTCTACCTACTTAGTTAAAAATAAACAAATTCTCCAAGACAAACATAAATCAGATTCCACTAATTCAAATCACACAATAAGAGACAAATAAACTTGTAAGAAGATAGCTCATGGAAGCTGGGAACACAGAATCAAGCATTGAACCCTCACTGGAAGTGTATATGCACTCTAATCACTCAAGTGTCTAGGGTTAATTCACTCTAATATCCTCTAGTCATGATTTCTAAAACTTTCTTCTTCATCTAACCAATCAACAAATATTTAATGTACAAATACAAACATCATGAGGGCTTTTTTAAGGTTGTAATGGGGCTAAGGTAAGGGTAAGGATACATGTATGGCCAAGTGAGTTATACTTTGAATCTTTGACTAACCTAAATTCTCACCTAACACACACACACGTACTCTATATAATTCTAAAATCATGCCCAGCTACCCAAAAATCTCACTTTTGTATATTTCACATACTCATGCATCAATTTTTAATTCCATCACATGTGCATTGATCTTTTTATTGAACTTAGCATTGTGGTGATTTTATCCCCTATTCATTTATTTCTTTTCTTTTATCTCTTTCTCTTTTTTTATCATAAATAAAAACATAATATATCAATGCATATGGTTTTTCTGATTTCACATGAGCAAGCACCCAAATTTTCAATATTTGTCAGTAAAAACACAACACATTCTCATCAACCCAAGTTCCCATGATTCCCCACACTTAGTTGACACACAATCTCTATCTTAAGCTAACCAAAGATTCAAATGGGATAATTAATTGTTTTTATGCTTAACGCTAGTGATGTGGTAATATAAAGAACAAATGGGGATTAACAGGCTCAAAGTGGCAATCAAAGGTGAATGAAATGGTAGGCTATTTGGGGTAAGTGAACTAACAATAATTGATGGCCTCAATCATATGTATGTATGCAAATACACTAAATAATGGACATATAGAATGGAACAAACTATAGATTGCAATCATAGGAAAGAAAACACGTAGGAATAAAAATCATGGTTAAATAATGTAACCATATAATTAAGCTCAAAATCTCACAAGTTGTGTGTTCTTAGCTATAAACCATGTTCCAAATTACAATCTTCAAACAAGTTTAACACAAATTTTTAATTTGAATTAGTGAAATATTATAGAATAGGGTCTTGAAAATAAAGTTGTTACTTCAACCAAGTAGAACATACATGCAAGCACTATTATCATACAATCTAACCTATCTAACAATAGAAAAATAACATATTAGTGTTGAGAAGAAAAGAACTAACCCACGGAAGTCGGTATCGACCTCCCCACACTTAAAGATTGGACTGTTCTCGGTGCATGCTAAGATGTGCAAGTGGACGGGTGGCTATAACTGATGCTTTTCTCCAAAAATTGTGCAGATTGACTTGTCGGTTGCCCCATTGAGAAGCTTTCCCTTTTCCTTCTTCGGTGGCCATCCTGAAGGAAGAGGAAAAGGAAGAAAAGCAACCCATAAATAAAGATAAGAAAATAAATAAAATATGAGTGGGTTAATACCAAATAATGAGGGTTTCAGCAATATGGTAGCTACAACATGTGAGTGAGAAAACAGTAGAAGCAAATGGCATATCAATAGTGCAAGAATTGCAACAATGGGGGAGAGAGTGTGGGTAATGTAAGATAGTATAAGTGCATATCAATGCAAATGGAATGCAAGTGTCCTAAAAATTTAGCATTGACCTATGAATAATAATACCCAACAATTTGAAACAAGTCACGAGCACCAAAAATAATGCAAGAAAAGATGCAACAGTTGAAAAAGAGCATTTAACACTAATGGTAAAATAATAGACTTAGAAAAGACAAATAAAAATATGCACAAGATTAAAATGCAATGAATGAAAGTATGCAAATAAATTGAGTAAGAGAAATTGAAAGAGAATATGGATGAGAGTGTAAAGAAATGAAGAAGAAGAAACTAAGAAAGGAGGAAGGAAGAAGGAGAAATGAGAGAAGAAAGAAGTAAAAAATGAAAAACAGGGTGCGACGCGTGCGCATGCATCACGCGTACGCATGAAAACTGAAATGGCCATGCGACGCGTAAGTGTTTGGCACGCGTACGCGTGCCCTTGGTTGTGCCATCCGCGCGAGAGCAGCCGCGCGCACGCACAACTCTCTGTTCGCATAGCGTGGAAACCAAAATTTGCATATGACGCGTGCGCGTCAGGCACGCGCACGCGTGGGTGGGCTGAAAGCGAAAGGACGCCACGCATCAGGGATGCGTATGCGTGGGTGATTTTGTGCCTTTAGCACAGTGCCAGCCTCAGACCAGCACAACTCTCTGTTCAGCATGCTATTTACGCTGATTGCAATATCCACGCGTGCGCATGCCTGAAGCGTACGCGTGGGTTGCCAAGGTTGCAAGTGACGCACACGCGTGATGTATGCGTACGCGTGGGCTTGCTTGTGCGCAGAGCATACTTCCTGCCTCACTCCCGTGCAACTCTCTGTTTGTTTTCTCCTTGTTCCGCAGTCACACATGACGCGTGCGCGTCATAGACGCTTGCGTGTCATAAGCCCCTTTTTTTATATTAAAAATAATGAAAAATAGAAGTAATTATGAAAAACTAGAAATTAACACTGATAAAAATAAAAATAAAATAGAACTAATAAAAAGGGAAGATCATACCATGGTGGGTTGCCTCCCACCTAGCACTTTTCTTTAACGTCCTTAAGTTGGACGGTCCACAAGCTCCCCCCCTTTTTTTTAACCTATGAAATATGAAGCAAAATAATGGTAAACATGCAGAATTGGAAATTAAAACTGACAAAAATAAAGTAAAACTAATAAAAAGGAAGATCATACCATGGTGGGTTGTCTCCCACCTAGCACTTTTAGTTATTGTCCTTAAGTTGGACATTTGATGAGCTCCTTGTCATGGTGGCTTATGCTTGAACTCATCCAGAAATTCCCACCAGTGTTTGTAATTCCAATAGCCTCCGGGATCCCACACTAGGGGCATAAAGCCTTCAAACAAGTCAAAGCAAGTGACAAGGCCCCAAGAGTGTTGATTATTAGAATGAATCCCGGGGTCCCAAACCTTACTTTTACACCCGTCTTTTTGTTGATCATCATTTTTCCACTTGGGTGGTGAGCAATCGGAATTCTCACTGAGACATCCAAACAACCTCCAAGACCCATTCAATTGAGACTCATACCAACCATTGCACTTAGACCTTGAACATGCAACCGTATTGAACCTTGTCTGACAACTCCAACCACTACCCATCTCTCTCTTACTCTTAAAGCCATAAAGAGCTCTAAGTTGACCCTCCATCTCAAGTAAACCATATTCAAGTGGGAAAGTAAAGGTTAAGGATAAGAATTTTACCCACTTGAATGTTGTATTGGATGGTAATGGCTTTGGGAGAGGTGTTTCTAAGGATCTTGCAAGCTCTACTCCCTGATGCCTTTCCTTGACAACTTCCACCTCTTTGTGAGCTTCTTCAATTTCAATCTCTTCCTCTTTGTAGCTTTCTTCCAATTCAATCTCTTCTTCATTGCTTACCAAGGGCATGGAAGGTTGTACACCCTCCTCAACAACAATTTCAAGCTTCATGGAGGGAGGATCTATGACTTGAGGTTCCCATGGAGGTTCCGCATCTCCTAAGTCTTCAACCACTTCCTCTTCATGGATGATTTCGTCTTTCTCCGCTTGCTTTAGTATAAAATCTAACTCTTCCTTGATGACTTCCACCTCTTGATGACTTTCTTCAAGGGTCTCTCCTACCTCCACTTTTTGGGCCTCCTCTTGCATCTCTTGAAGTATGTATGCATGAACCCGATCCATTACGTCCCTAAGATGATCCCTTCTCTCTTGTTCCATGTCAATAGCGTAATCGGGATCATGTTGCTCTAGGATTGATGGACATGGGTGAGAAGTAAGTGCACCAGAGCTTGAGGGTTGAGTATTGGGGATAAAGGATGAATCCATACGAGATATAAGAGCTTGGAGAGTAGAGGTGAGACTGGTGAAAGTAGAGATAAGTGTGGTTTGAAGCTCCTGTTGTCCTTGGCAAATAACACTAAAGGTATCATCTATGAAAGCTTGGGGTGGATAGGAGGGTTCATTTGTTGGGAGAAATGGCTCATAACGAGAAGGTGGTTCTTCTTGGTAAGGATATGGAGACGGTGAATATTGAGGTGGTGGTTCTTGGGGGTTATTGTGTTAGAATTGGGGTGGGTCTATGTATGGTTCATATGGTTCATATGGTGGTTGGTTAGGTGGATATGGACTGGGGTCATATGGAGGCGAATGGTGGAAAGGGGCTTGTGAGTATGATGGTTCAGTGTTATGTTGAGGAGGTGGTTCATAAGCATATGGTGGGGCTTGTTGGTAACTACAAGGGGGTCTACCATATCCATCGTCTTGGTACGCACCCTGGAATAGCTCTTGACCATAGTAATTTGGTGGAGGTTGGTTGTCACGAAAAGGTCCACCATAACCATTGTCTTGGGATGCATCGTAGAATGGTCGTTGCCCATGGCACATTGGAGAAGGTTGTTGCCGAAAGGGTTGATCAAATCCTTGTGACTCCTCCCATCTTTGATTGTTCCAACCTTGATGCATATTCTCATTATAGCTTCCATTCCCTACAATATAATTGTCACCAAACTCATAGCTAAAGGGGTGAGAATTCATAGTATTAATAGAAAATAAAAACAAAAATTGAGAAGAAATAATGAAATTAAACTCCTAAAAATAGAAACAACTAACAAAGAAACGAAAAAGCAAAATTATTCACAATATTCACAATAACCAATAATAAGGTACACGTTTGCAATTTTCCAGCAACGGCGCCATTTCGATGAACGGATTTTTTTGCTGGTAAAGAATTCACAATAAATTTCCGTTGCAAGTATAGTTTCTAAACGAACAATAATCCTTTCATACAAAAATTTCTTTGTCACTTAAGCAAACCCAATAAAAATCAATCGAAGTATTTAATCCTCGGGTTATCTCTCAAGGAATTGCAGGGAGGTGTGTTACTTATAATTGGTTATGAGATTGTATCTTTTTGGATTTTTGAAATAAGAAACAAGGAAAGTAAATGACAAGAAAGAAAACTAATAGCTAAAAAAAGCTCTTGGCAAGGTATGAGAATTAGAAGTCCTATCCTAGCTATCCTTATCAATTGTGACATCAATTGTCCATTGCTCCCACTTAGTTAACCTCTAACTATGAAGGAAAGTCAAGTGGATGAATCAATTTGATTCCTCAAGTCCTAGTCAACTCCTAAGGAAAGACTAGCTTTGGAGGGATCCAAATCAATTAGAAACTTTCAATTATCAATCAATAAAGGAATTTGATAACACAATTATATCAGACAATGAGATATACAAATAGGAAGCAGTTATGACATTTAGACAATTAGCAGGTAATATGCAGTTAATTAGGCAATTCCAAACAATTCACATAGTATGCATATGATGAATGCCTGTCCTAATGGCTGATGATATCATCTGTCGGTTATATAGCAAACCCGACAAGTCTTGGAAGCTAACCATTGGACCATCCCTCTGTCGTGTATCCCCAACTCGAGTTATACTCAATAATAAATCATAATTCATATCCAACACCCTCACTGGTGTATATTCACGGGGGCGAGCTCATCCAAAACTTTCACAGTGTCCGGCCACACTTACGACATAGGGTCAGCAGAGTATCGAGTCTCAACCTGGAGCACATGGTGGCTAGCCACTGCTTTTTCCCAGGGAAACTTGTATCTCAGATAGTGGAACTGCAAGATTCACATTTCATTCAATATGCATATATGCAATTATACTCAGCCATAATTCAATAATAGCTCAGCCGTAACTCGGCCATATCTCAGCCATTCGGCTCATATTACAATCAATAATAGCTGCCCATGCTACCACCACTGCCCCTCCACCTGCCTCAGAGCCGGTTTATCACCTAGTGCACCGCCTGTTTCGACAGCTAGACCAGATGGAGCGCCGAAACCGACGCCGATATGAGAGAGCTGAGCATCGCAGCAAGTGACGCTATGAGCACCTGAAGCTGATGATACGATCTGGCGATATCCCCTCCAAGCTTTACACACCATCAGAGCTATCTGAGGAGGAGGCGGATGATCACGAGGCAGAGACCCATCCACAGAGTGAGGCTACACAGGCAGGCCTGGAGCAGGCTGCTTCACAGCAGGAGACCCCACCTCAGATCCAGGCTGCCGACCCAGAGATCCCTATTCAGTCAGCACCTCCTCTACAGTAGGCAGATCCTTAGACCACCACCACAGAGACTCCAGCTACCCATCCTTACAGTGATGACACCCCTTCACACCCTGCTTGAGTGAGCATCAGGGACGATGCTTCATTTTAAGTGTGGGGAGGTCGCCATCTCTGGCGTATTTTTTTGGTGAACCACTACAGACTCTTTTTATTTTATTTTGCTATTTTTCCTGTATTTTTTTCTCTTTATTTTTATTTTTATTTTCTCAGTACTTACACATTGCTATTTTTATGTATTTTTACTCTATTTCTGCATTTTGCACTTTAGTTCATATTTTAGCCATTTAGTTTAGTTTGCAATTCTAACTTATTAGTTATAGAAAATGTGGATTAATTAGTATAGTTTACCCTTTTTAGCATAAGATAGCTTAATTTAAATTGAAAATATAAAAGGAAGTAAACTAGAGACTTGAACATAATATAAACAATCCACACACCTTGTATATATAGCATTCCATGTTAGTTAGTTAACAACATTTCATCAAGGAGAAACACTAGAACTTTAAAGCCAACTTAAGATTTACATTGAGAATAATGGGAACTCTTAATTTTACTTGCATGACATACATAACTGATATATGATTTTTGAGCTGTGAGTTTTGAGCTTAATTATATCGTTACATTCAAACCATAATTTTTATTTCTGTGTGTTCCGCCCTTCTTTTTTATTCTGATGTTCTTTACTTTGTTTTAATCTATATGTCCGATTATAGAATAGAAATACATACCAAGAGAGTGATTGAGGCCATTGCTTAATTTTAGCTCACTTATCCCAAATTAGCCTACCTTTTACATCACCCTTGTTAGCCCCCTTGAGCCTTTAAATCCCCTCTTATTCTACAAACTACATTACTAGCCTTAAGCAGAAAAACAAAATAAAAATCCCAAGCTGAATCCTTGGTTAGCTTAAGATAGAAATTGTGTAATTGTTTAAGTGTGGAAAACCTATTGGGAACATGGATGAAAAAAAAACAAAGGGTAGAAAGTTGAAAAGAATAAAATAATTCAAAATAAAAATTTTTGGGAAGCATGCTCATGTGAAATCAAAATAATTGAATTACCATGTGCATTAAAAAAATAATTTTTTTTTTAATAAAGGGAAATACAAAAGAATTCCCCAAATGAAAAATAAAGCAATGCACATGGGATAAAAATAAAAAAAATTAAAATATGAGCATGTAACATCAAAAGTGGGAAAATATGGGTAAAATAGGTAAAGAAGCTTTGCTTTACAAAATATGTATGTTAGGTGAGATCTTAGACTAATCAAGGATTCGCTTAATTAGCTCACTTAGCCTTATACATAGATTGCATTGCATGAGATTCCACCACTTTAACCTTACCTTACTCTTTATCTTGGATTTAGCATGAGGACATGCTATTGTTTAAGTGTGGGGAGGTTGATAAACCCATATTTTATGATATATTTTGTGCTTAATTTAAGTGATTTATTTAATCCTTCACTCACTTATTCATGTTAATTGCATGGTTTCACTTTCCCTTCCTTATTATGTGATGTATGTGAAAAACGTGTTTCCTATGCTTTAAAAGTAATTATTTTAATTTTCTTTTATTACCATTCGATGCCGTGATTCGTGTGCTGAGTAATTTCAGATCTTCTAAGGCAGGAATGACTTAAAGGATGGAAAGAAAACATACAAAAATGGAAGGAAAGCACAAAATGGAGTTTTTGAAGAAACTGGCAGTGACGCGATCGCATGGACGACGCGACCGCGTGCCAGCGCAAAATGGCAGTGACGCAACCGCGTGCTTGACGCGATCGCGCGCCTTAAGCGAAACGCATATGACGTGGACACATGATTGAAGCGACCGCATGGCAAGGAAAACTCCAAATGACGCGACCGAGTGACCCATGCGGACGCGTCACAGAGGCTACGCACCAGAAATTACAGAAAATGCTCCCAGCAATTTCTGAAGCCCTTTTTGGCCCAAATCCAAGTCCAGAAGGCACAAATTAGAGGTTATGAAGTGGGGGAATGCATCCATTCAAGGAGAGTCTCCAAGTAGTTAATTTTCATGATTTAGATTTAGTTTTGAGAGGGAGAGGTTCTCTCCTCTCTCTTTTAGGATTTAGATTTAGGATTTTATTCGCTTTCAGGATTATTTCCTTTTATCAGGTTCAATATTCCCTTTTTATTTATCTTCTTAATTTAATTTATGAATTCTTCTATGTTACAGATTATTCTTTTGAATTAATGTTATTTGAGGTATTTCAGTTTATGATTGCTTCCTTTTATTTATATTACTGTTGTTTCCAATCTGAAGACATTTTTATTCCAGTAGATTTATCTTTTCCCTTTTGGTCTTAGCTAAGAAATCAGTAACTCAGGAGTTATCAAACTCAAACATGATTGATAATTGTTATCTTTGCTAATTGAATTGAACTTCAATAATCCCAATCTTTCCTTAGGGATTAACTAGGATTTGAAGATCAGACTAATTAGTCACTTGACTTTTCTTTGCTTTAAGTAAAGGCTAACTAAGTGGAATTAAGGTTCAATCTTCATCATCATTGATAAGGATAACTAGGATAGGACTTCTAATTTCTCATACCTTGCCAAAAGTTTATCTTACAATTATTTATTTATTTTACAGTCTTTTACTTATTTTAATTGCAATTTAAATTATTTGCTCCCTACCTTCAAAACCACAATTTACAATCTTCATAACCAATAATAGGAACATACTTCCCTACAGTTCCTTGAGAAGACGACCCGAGGTTTAAATACTTCGGTTATCAATTTTTAAGGGATTTTTTACTTGTGACAACCAAAACATTTGTACGAAGGGATTTCTGTTGGTTTAGAAACTATACCTACAACGCGACTGTTTTTATAAAATTCTTTACTGGCGTAAATCTCAACGTCAGGCACACATCGTCTAATTACTTGGTCAGCGCCACATCTCCCTAAATATGGGTCATCCCATATATAATATTTAGACTCGCTTTTCAGCTTGTCTCTTTGATGCTTAGAAAAGTTTGGAGGAAAGGTGTGGCTAACTAGATAATTAGCTACACGTGCATACCAAGGGACTACCTCAGATACTGCTTGCAGGTTATCAAATGGGAAATTATCAGCTATAGGAGTGGGGTCATCTGTAATGTGCTCAAGGCGACTCAAGTGGTCTACCACTAAATTCTGGTTACCACTCATATCCTTAATTTCCAAATCAAATTCTTGTAATAGCAGTATCCAACGTATAAGCCTTAGTTTGGACTCCTTTTTAGCTAATAGATACTTTAGAGCTGCGTGGTCTGAGTACACTACTACCTTCGTACCAAGTAAATAGGCTCGGAATTTATCCAGAGCAAAAACAATAGCAAGAAGCTCTTTCTCAGTAGTAGTGTAATTGGACTGAGCGGCATCTAAAGTTTTAGACGCATAAGCAATAACAAAGGGGTCCTTACTTTCACGCTGAGCCAGTGCTGCTCCTACTGCATGGTTGGAGGCGTCGCACATTATTTCAATTGGCTGGCTCCAGTCTGGTCCTCTCACAATTGGAGCTTGAGTCAGGGCGGTCTTTAGCTTATCAAACGCTTGTTTGCAATCCTTACTGAACTCGAACTTAATATCCTTCTGCAGTAGTCTGAATAAGGGAAGTGCTACCTTACTGAAGTCCTTAATGAATTTCCTGTAAAAACCTGCATGGCCAAGGAACGAACGGACTTCCCTCACAGAGGAGGGGTAAGGTAAACTAGAAATAACATCCACCTTTGCTGGATCTACAGAAATGCCAGTATTAGACACAACATGTCCTAGTACAATACCTTGTTTTACTATAAAGTGACATTTTTCAAAATTTAATACAAGGTTTGTACTGACACATCTATCTAATACTCTAGATAATCTATCTAAGAAAAGGCTAAAGGAATCGCCATATACACTAAAATCATCCATAAAAACTTCCATATAGTCCTCAATAAGATCAGAGAAAAGACTCATCATGCACCTTTGGAAGGTAGCTGGTGCATTGCACAAGCCAACGGGCATTCTCTTGTAAGCATAAGTCCCAAAAGGACATGTAAAAGTGGTCTTTTCCTGATCCTCAGGAGCTATATGAATCTGGAAATAACCTGTGTAACCATCTAAAAAACAATAATGTGATTTACCTGACAGGCGATCCAGCATTTGATCAATGAATGGAAGAGGATAGTGATCCTTACGAGTGGCCTGGTTGAGGCGTCTGTAGTCAATGCAGACCCTCCAGGCATTCTGAACTCTGGTTGCCATGAGATCTCCATGCTCATTCTTCACTGTAGTGACTCCAGACTTCTTGGGCACCACTTGTACTGGCTTACCCATTCACTGTCTGAAATGGGGTAGATGATATCTGCCTCCAGTAGTCTGGTCACTTCCTTCTTGACAACCTCTAAGATAGTGGGGTTTAGTCTTCTCTAGGGTTGACAGACAGGTCTTGCTCCCTCTTCTAAAAATATCCTATGCTCACAGACTTGAGGGTTGATGCCTACTATGTCTGCCAAACTCCAACCAATTACCTTCTTGTGCCTCCTCAGCACACTAAGTAACTGTTCTTCCTGTTGAAAAGTGAGTTCCCTTGCAATGATAACTGGAAACTTCTGCTCATCTTCAAGGTAAGCATATTTGAGGTGTGGAGGAAAGGGTTTTAATTCTAACTTCTGATCATGGTCAGGCTCTGGATTGTCTGGAGCTGGTAACAATGGTAAAGCACTGTTATTGTCCTCTGAGAATGTCCCCACACTTAGACCTTGTCCTATGTACTTCTCTTCAAATTCCTCTTGGTGAACTTCAGCCACGGTTTCATCTATGATGTCACACTGGAGGATAGAATGATCCTCCGGAGGATGCTTCATAACTCCATTCAGATTGAAGATTACTACTCGGCCATCTATTTCAAAAGAGTATGTTCCTGAAAAAGCATCTAATTTGAACTTCGAGTTCTTCAGGAATGGTCTTCCAAGTAGGATTGATGATGGCTTCTCTGAGTCATTTTGGGGCATCTCCAGGATATAAAAATCAATGGGAAATGTGAGGCCCTTAATGCCCACTAATACATCTTCAGCAACTCCAGCCACTGTAATAATGCTTTTATCTGCTAACACAAAACGAGCTGCCGACCTTTTTAAGGGAGGGAGCCTCAAAATATCATATATAGACAAAGGCATTATATTCACACATGCTCCTAAATTACACATGCAGTCAGAAAATACTACACCACCAATAGTACAATTAACCATACATGGACCTGGGTCACTACACTTTTCAGGTAAACCTCCCATTAAAGCAGATATGGAACTACCTAAAGGAATAGTTTCTAATTCATTAATTTTGTCTTTATGTATACATAAATCTTTTAGAAACTTTGCATATTTAGGTACCTGTTGAATAACATCAAAAAGAGGAACAGTTACCTCAACCTTTTTGAATATCTCTACCATTTTGGGATTAGGTTCTAGCTGCTTTCTGGGCTTCCTTGCAAGTTGTGGAAATAGAATGGGAGTGGTGTCTTCTGCAGTGTCTGCGCCCTTTGGTGCTTCCTCCTGTGGTTGAACTTCTTCTTTTTCAACCATGTCCTGTATGTCCTCTTCCTCTTCAATATCTTCTATTTTCACTACCTCTTCAGCTGAGGCGTGTTCTGGTGGGCTTGGCTCCTCCTGATTCCTCTCCTGCAGTGTGATTCCGGACCTTAGGGTGATGGCATTAATGCCACCCTTTGGATTGGGTAATGGTTGAGAGGGGATTCCACTGGAGCTAAAAGGCTGGTTATTGGAGTTATTCATTGATCCAATCTGTGAGACAAGAGCTTGCAAAGTAGAGTTCAGACCATTTAGTGTAGCATAAAGGTTATTTTCCATGGTCTGTTGTCTCCGATCAATAGATTGTAGTAAGTCGTCATTAGAAGATGAAGAAGGATAAGTAATTTGAGAGGTCTGCTGTTGGGTATTCTGTGGTCCTTGGGATTGCCTCAGGTGAGGTGCTCTGTAAGGCTGGTTCTGGTTCTGCTGCCTGTTGTTGTTATTATTTTACCTCTGATTTCCCTGATTGTCTCTGCCTCCTCTGTTGTTGTTGTCCCTCCAATTCTAGTTAAAATTGTCTTGCCATCCATGGCTGTAATTGCCACCTTGATTGTACCCTTGGTTGGGGCGGTCATAGAAGTTATGAGTGGCTGCCACGGTGTTGTCTTCCTACTGGAGCTGTGGACATTCATCAGTATAATGGCTATAATCAGCACAGACTCCGCAAACTCTCTGTGGGACTAACTGTTGGCTTTGCTGTGGTGGAGAAGGTTGAGCTTACTGAACTTGTTGTTGATTCAATTGCATCTGCTTTAGCAAGTTGGTCATTTTACAGATACTCTGAGTTAGAGCAGCAGTCTCTCTGCTAGAGGATACTTCTGCAACGGCTTTTGAACGGCCTTGTTTCTGCCTGTGATTCTGAGTAGATTCAGCTAAGTCGTTGATCAATTACCATGCCTCATCAGTGGTCTTGTACTTTTTCATAGACCCATTGCTAGCACTTTCCAATGTGGTCTTATCTTGGGGCCTCATGCCCTGTGTGACGTAACCGAGTAACACTATCTTGTCAATCATATGGTGGGGGCATGCTTCCAGAAGATTATTGAAGCGCTCCCAGTATTCATAGAGAGTCTCGAATTCGTCCTGAACAATCATGGAAATGTCTTTCCTCAGTTTATCAGTAACTTCAGCTGGAAAGAACTTTTCCAAAAATTCTCTTCTAAGTGTATCCCAGTCGGATACAATTGCTGCGGGTTGAGTGTAGTACCACTCTCTTTCCTTTCCCTCAAGAGAAAACGGGAAAGCTTTCAACAAAATTGAAGTTTTATTTGCACCATCACGCCTGACAGTAGAACAGGCTGCTTGAAAATCTCTCAGGTGCTTGATTGGCTCTTGAGCAGGTAAGCCATGAAACTTGGGCATCAAATTGAGCAGTGCAGTCTTTATTTCAAAGTCTATAGCCACCGCTGGGTGATGCGCTTGAAACAGTTGCATTGAAAAATCAGGGGCTCCAGCCTCCTGGATAGTAACTCTTCTAGCTGCTGCCATGTCACCTGCACGTAAATCAACCGAATCAGTAGAATAGGGGCTGGTTTCTTTTTCAAGTGACGTTTCGGATCCGCCCTCAGAGAGGACTAACCGACACCGAGCTTGCCTTATTCGTGAAATAGTTCTTTCAATCTCAAGATCGAATACCGGCAAGCTTGGATCAGGAAGTGAACGCGTCATCTAACGAAAGAAACAAGTAGCTCATAGTAGCAGGATAAAATAAAATGCAAATAAATAAATTCCAATTAATAACTTTAGCACTATATTGCAACTCTCCGGCAACGGTGCCAAAAATTGACATGGCGGAAATTGGCGAGTCAAGAATTGTTATAAGATATGCGTTGCAAGTATAGTTCTTAACCAACCAGAAATCCGCTTATCAATTTAGAAAGGTGTCACAAAAATTAAAATTAAAATACTGGGAGTATGAATCCCAGGTCATCTCCCAACGAGTTGCAGAAAGGTGTGCTATTTTATTAATCAGATGTTTTCAAAATGGTTTGAATTGAATAACAGGAAATTAAATTAGAGAATTTATGTAAATTAAATAAAAGCCTTGACTGGGAGTAGATTAGCTGGAAGCCCTATTCTTGTTGGAGTACTCTCAAGATTAATTGATAATTGAAGGTTGTCCTGTTTAGTTATCCCTTACTAGGTAAGGGAAAGTCAAATAAGTTGGAATGCTACTTCTATTCACAAGTTCCAACCCACTCAATTAAAAGGGATTAGTGTCAGTGACTAGAGGGCAATCCAACAATAAACCCAATTACAATTTTTCTTTTTTTTTTTTAGCATTCCAACTCAAGGGTTCCTTTCAATCAACTCCCCATCAAGTTAGGGAACTACTCGCTCATTGTGAATGTAGAATTCATGACATAGGAAAGGGAATTAAAGAAAGACATGATAAATAAAAATCAAAGAAATCAATTAAAAATAAAAGTAATTCTTGTATTAATAAATTCTAAAAATAATTCAATAGTAAAATTGAGTAAATTAAAGGACATGGAAGAGTAAGAGCCAAGTAAAGAAAATGAACTAGAATGACGAAGTCTTGATGAGGTAATAACTCTTCTCAATATCCCAACGCAAAAAGCAATAGAAATAAAATCCTAAGAACTATGAATGTGTATAGAGAAAACCTAAAGGAGGAGTAAAACTAGATCTAAAAACTAAAAATTGTGTAGAATGAATGTTGTTCTCGGTCTCTGCATGTTCTCTGGCTCTAGTATGCTTTTCTGGGCCGAAAACTAGGTCAAAACAGGGCCCGAAATCGCCCCCAGCGAATTCTGCAGATCGCGCACGTCACGCGATCGCGTCATTCATGCGGCCGCGTCATTCGGCATTTTGCCCTGCCACGCGAGCGCATCGTCCACGCCTCTGCGTCACTTGTGCTATTCCAATCCGCGTGGTCGCGTGAGCCATGCGGCCGCGTCACTGCGATTTCCTCTCTTTCGCGCGGTCGCGTGAGCCATGCGGCCGCGTCACTTCTCGCTGGTCATCTCCTCAATTTCTTGTGTTCCTTCCGTTTTTGCAAGCTTCCTTTCCAATCTCCAACTCATTCATGCCCTATAAAGCCTGAAACACTTAACACACAGATTACGGCATCGAATGGAATTAAGGAGAATTAAAATACATAATTAAAAGTCTCTAGGAAGCAAGTTTTCAATCATGTAATAATTTTAGGAAGGAAATATAAATGAATGCTAATCATATGAATAAGTGGGTAAAGATCATGATAAAACCACACAATTAAACATATTATAAACCATAAAATAGTGGTTTATCAACCTCCCCACACTTAAACATTAGCATGTCCTCATGCTTAGTTGAAGGAGATAAAATAAATGAGTAGGAACATGTAAAACTCATGCAATGCAATGCAACCTATATATGTAAATGCAACTATATGATTCTTGTCCACTTGATCAATAGTAAATAAGCTCTTCAAAATAATTACAAATCAAATTCCATTAATTCAATTCTTATACAGTAAGAACAGATAAAAATGCAAGAAGGTAGCTCATGAAAGCAGGGAACATAGAATTTTAAGCATTGAACCCTCACTGATGATGTATGTACGCTCTAATCTCTCTAGTGTA
>NC_029791.2:53996147-54007448 GCF_000816755.2 Arachis ipaensis
TTCAAAATAATTACAAATCAAATTCCACTAATTCAATTCTTATACAGTAAGAACAGATAAAAATGCAAGAAGGTAGCTCATGAAAGCAGGGAACATAGAATTTAAGCATTGAACCCTCACTGATGATGTATGTACACTCTAATCTCTCTAGTGTATAGGGCAATCACTCTAACCTTCTCTAATCATGCTTTCTAATTTTCCTAACCAACCTAACCAATCAACAACATTTAATATACCAATGCAAACATCATGAGGTCTTTTCAAGGTTGTAATGGGGCCAAGGTAATGCATATGTGGCCTACCCAGAATTTCCCTTTCACATTCCATACTCGTGTATCAACTTTTTATTTTAATTTTATCATACATGCATTGATCTTTGAATTCTTAACTTAGCATTGGGGTAATTTTGTCCCCTTATTTATTTATTGAATATTTTTGGTTTTTTTTTAACATAAACATAAAAATAAACATAGCTTATAAATGCACATAGATTTTTAATTCTTATAGTTTCACATGAGTAGGTATCCAAATTTCCATAATATTATCATGACACATTCCCTTATTATCTTTTGTTCCCACAATTTTCCATACTTAATTAGCACACACAATTCTATCTTAAGCTAACCAAAGATTCAATTTGGGATATATAATTATTTTTTTTCCTCAATTTCTTGTGTTCCTTCCATTTTTGCAAGCTTCCTTTCCAATCTCCAACTCATTCATGCCCTATAAAGCCTGAAACACTTAACACACAGATCACGGCATCGAATGGAATAAAGGAGAATTAAAATACATAATTAAAAGTCTCTAGGAAGCAAGTTTTCAATCATGTAATAATTTTAGGAAGGAAATATAAATGCATGCTAATCATATGAATAAATGGGTAAAGATCATGATAAAACCACACAATTAAACACATTATAAACCATAAAATAGTGGTTTATCAAAGATCAAGACCGGTCATCGGCAAACAGATTAAATCATGAACAAAATCACGTTGCTGGACCCTAAATGAAACTTGTGGGAATCCTAGCCTAGTTATCATGGCTTCATGGGTGGCATTATACACCTTTAGGTCATAACCTAAGACTACAATCTTCAATCCTAACTCACTAGCTTTTCAAATGCAATGAATGAATGCGTTGGTCCCGAATCAAATAAAGTATTTAAAACTTGACCAACCATTTCACAGTTACTTCAGATAAGTGTCTCAGATCCCTCGACACCAACAGCTGAGGTGGTGAACACCCGACCAGGCTGATGTGCTTTCCCTGCACCTTGCTTCTACTTCTCCAGACAGTTTGCAGATTTATGCCCCGCCTTACCACAAGAATAGCACAAGCCCCATCCAGCCTTGCACGGGGCTCCCGGATGGTGACTCCCGTACCTAGCACAAGTTTTCTCATTCTGAGGTTGCTTCCCAAACCTTTTCCCTTGGGAGTTGTTGTTGTTGTGCCTCCTGAAAGAGCCTCCCCGCTTGAAAGACGGACCTCTAGGAGCAAGGCTCTTCCCTCGGTTCTGTGGGAATGGTCCCCTATGGCTTCCTCTCTCTGCAGCTGCCTTTTTCACATACTCTTCAGCAACTCTGCTCTTATTCACCAACTCTAAGAAGGTTCTAATCTCCATTGGTCCCACTACATTAAAGATATCGCTCTGGAGTCCTCCTTCATACTTAATGCACTTCCATTCCTTAAAGTCTCCCGGAGATCCTGACACATACGGGAAAACCTGAATAGCTCCTCAAACTTATCAGTATACTCGGATACGGACATAGCACCCTGCTTCAGCTGCAGTAACTCCAGTTCCTTGGCCGTCCTAGCAGAATTTGGAAAGTACTTCTTATAGAACTCCTCCTAGAAGGCAACCCAGGTGATAAGGTCATCACCCTGCTGTAATAGACGTCGGGTTCCCTACCACCAATGCGATGCTTCCCCAGTGAGCAGATAGGTAGCAAATTCAACACACTGCTCTTCAGGTACCAACTATGCTTGCAGTGCTCGCTCCAAAGCCTAAAACCAGGTATCGGCTTCAGCCGGGTTGGTGGTTCCCTTGAACTTAGGTGGATTAACCTTTAATAAGGTTGCTAGTGTCATCGGGCCCTGAACTCCACCGTCACCATTGCCATTATTATTCATCTGCTGTCCAAGAGCCGTCGCAGTGGCCTGCATAGTAGCAGCCATGTTCTCTAACACCACCATAAAGTTTACCAGGTCATTTGAGTTAATCCCCGGTCCCTAAGCACTAGTACGACCTCTCCCATGACCTCGACCGCGTCCACGAGGCGCCATCTGGTTCCTATACACACCAAACAATTGATATTAAGTTGATCAGTCTCAATATCAGAAGTCTAGTACTTCAAAGTCCCAAATGCATGCTCATGAACATTTATGCCAGTTATATCAATTAGATATCCTAATAGCACATAACACACATACAAAGAATGCACAGAAGCATAGTCAGTCCATCCCTCAGGCTCTACAGGAACGAACTGCTCTAATACCATAATGTAACACCCTACCACATAGAGCCTTATGCTTAAGTCATAAGACAGAGGGGGCGAGGTATTACGACCTCTAAAAATAAAATTTAGTACATATAGTATTGTGAAAAAAATGTTTATAACTAGGAGCCTTTGAAGAAAAGGGATAAAAGAAAACCGTTAAATTGAAAAACGCAACACTTCGATCGATAACATAATGAAACAGATAAAGGATGAACTAATGCGAAACCATATACAAAGAGTGCCAAGAGCACAATATCCAAAACTCAAGATTCGGTTGTGAAGATAACCGATCCGAGCATAAGAGTATACATATATATATATATCTGTAAGCATAAAGTAGGAAACCCAAGGGAAACCCCAAGGACAAGCTAACAAACCTGATCTCCAAAACAACCTCTAAGAGGAGTCAAAACAGTATATATATACATCATTTAGTGGAGATAAAAGTATCTAAGTGAAAACATGAAACCAAAGTAAAGTCCCAAGAAACAAGGATCTTCGCTAATCCAGAAGTCTCCAGCATGTCTCAGCGAGAAGCCTCACGTCCTGCATCTGAAAATAAAAAATCCACATGGGTGAGAACCGGAGGTTCTCAGTATGGTAACAGTGCCCACATATCTAACATGTAATGTCCTGGGAAAGCCGAAGGCAATCCTAGAACTTCCACCAGATAATTCAAAGCTTATAAACAGGCTAAACCATAAATGGCAACTGACTAAAGATATTCAGTCTAACTAATACTTCCCTTTCCAATTCCTGCAGACCTCCCAACCACCAGCAGTAACATAATATGACAAACACAATTATATCAGACAACGAAATATACAAATAGGAAGCAGTTATGACATTTAGACAATTAGCAGGTAATATGCAGTTAATTAGGCAATTCCAAACAATTCACATAGTATGCATATGATGAATGCCTATCCTAATAGCTGATGATATCATCTGTCGGTTATATAGCCAACCCGACAAGTCCTAGTAGCGAACCATTGGACCGACCCTCTGTCGTGCATCCCCAACTCGAGTTATACTCAATAATAAATCATAATTCATATACAACACCTTCACTGGTGTATATTCACGGGGGCGAGTTCATCCGGAACTTTTCCAGTGTCCGACCACACTTACGACATAGGGTCAGTAGAGTATCGAGTTTCCACCTAGAGCACATGGTGGCTAGCCACTGCTTTCTCCCAGGAAAACTCGTATCTCAGATAGTGGAAGTGCAAGATTCACATTTCATTCAATACGCATATATGCAATCATACTCAGCCATAATTTAATAATAGCTCAGCCGTAACTCGGCCATATCTCAGCCATTCGGCTCATATTACAATCCATAACCAGCCAATTCATTAACAATTATAGCCCTTTGGCTCATGGCATATCAAGCACTTCCACGCATTCATCCTACGTATCTCATACAATGATCTTTGATTATCATTCATCATTAATTCTCCCCTTTCTTCATCCACAAGTTACAACATTTGCTAGCCCTTCTCATTACTAGGCATATCATCAAGTTTTAAGACACAAGGGGTGAGATCAGAGGCTTAGAAGTAGGAAATTTGGCTTTGAAAATTCAAAAATCAACTTTGAGATGAAAATAGGGTCACGCGTGTGCGTCGCCCACGCGCATGCGTGGAATGCATCAAGATACAGCGACACGTACGCATCCCTCCACGCGCACGCGTGGATGGGAGAAAAGCCAAGTGACGCCTACGCGTCAGTCACGCATACGCGTGGATGCGTTTTGTACCCCAGGCACAAAATCAGCACAACTCAGGAACAACTCTCTGGAATTTGGCTGGGCCAATTGAATTCGCTCATCAACACATACGCGTGGGCCACGCGCACGCGTGGGTAGTGAAACTTTTAAAACGACACGTGCGCGTCGGCCACGCCTATGTGTGGGAGTGCATTCTGTCAAAAATTTTACTAAGTTAAAAAGCTGCAGAATTCACAGTTTCAAATCCCAATCTTCCGACGAGCATAACTTCCCCGTTTCAAATCATTTTTTACCCATTCTTCGAACGGTATAAACATCTCGAATCCAGTTTTATTTCTAAACAAGTTTGGCATAAATCGGGGATCCGGAGTCCAAGTTATGCTCCGTCAAAGTATGCCCAAAAACCACATTTTCATACAAAATCACAAAGTGCCATTTTAAAAACAAACCCATTCCAACCCTTTTTAAAATCAACCAAAACATACCAAAAATCAACCTCAAGTCTCTTCAACTCATACATTGACATTTTTATCAAATCACAACCCACCAATCCATCATTTTAACCAATTTCACTCAAGTAATTCAACTTTAAACACAATACCATATAATACTTAATGTCTCATTCCAATTCCCAACAATACCAATTCCAATCAACCATCAATATACACAATCAATATCACCCTCACCATCAATATGGCTTCACCCAATATTCAACCTCAATCAATCAATAATCATATATCAAAACATGCATATCTCTCATGCATCACACCATCAATACATCAATATTCATAATCACATACTTAACCATATAATTTATCTCAACCATTCAAAAACATCAACCATTCAAAACCTATCTTAGGGCCTTTAGCCTAAGTTTTCACACCACATTATATTTTAGATACAGGAAACCGAGACCATACCTTAGCCGATTTTCCCGCTTAATCCGGAGCACTTCCAAATCACTTTTCCACAAGCTCTCAAGGTCACAACACCTCCAAGAACAGATTTTTATCACACCAAAACCATTTTCCAAGCTTTCCAAAATCTCAATCAAGCTTCAATATTCACATACACACTACCTAAGCCACAATTATCACATCCAAACACATCAACTCAATACCCAAATATCATAAACCAACAAATTCCATTACGGTTGAGAAACTTACCATACCCAAGGACTAAAGAGACAGGATTAAACCTCTCTATCAAGCTAGTTGGGTCCTATAATATCAAATAGTCCAAAATCTGAACACTTTTTCCCCAAAAATTCGAATTTAAGGCTGAGAAAACTGGATCAAAATCATGGCTTACCTCAAGAACAAAGTAGTGGATTTTATAGAACTCGTCGCGGTAAACGTGTGGCCGTAAACGGTGTGGCAATCGGAGCTCCAAATAAAAAGTTATGGTGGTTTGAAGATCAAGTGAGGGTTGGAACTTTGGAAGAGTGTTCTTCCCCTCCCATTTTCTTTTTTCAGCGTGAGTGAGGCTTAGAGAGGAGAGAGAGTGCTGTTTTTTAGGGTTTTAGGTTTCTTTTGGTTGGGCCAAGGGCCTAATATGGGTCCGGTTGGCCCAGTTTGGCCCGTTCGGTCCAATCTTTGGCCGATTTCTATAAAATTGATATCGAAATTTTTATTTCAATCTCCTCTATCATATTAAGCTATAAAAATCACATTTTTGGCTTTCTAGAATAAATTCTAATTTATGGGTTAATTAGCCGTGAATTAACCGGATTTTACATTATACACAAATACATAATGACTTATTTTGTGATAAATTTTTTATATACACATAACATTTTAAAAAATAATAAAATTTATCATGTATCACAGTTTTAACGTGCAATATGTTATATGACATATCAACTTTTTGCTCACAATAATATTTTTTAGAAACTAAATCAGTTCATAGGTAATTTTTCAATAAACTGTTTATATTTGAATATAAATTCCCTAAATACCAATGTTCTGAGAACTGGACTGGATCGATCGGTTCAACTGAATTAACCAAAAACTGACCTCCTATCCGATTTGGTTCATACATAAAATCGGCTTGTAAAAAAGCAGCATAAAAATCGACCGAACCGGTGATAAATAGACGAACTGGTAAAGCTGGTACAGTCTTTTCAGTTCTCAAATCTAAACAAAAAATTTGTGTACCAAAAATTCTAATTCTAAAACTTCAAAATCCAAATATCACAATGGGATCTTGAGTCTAGTGAAGGAGATGAAGATGTGGATCTGGATTCAATGGCTTCAGAGATGAAGAGGTATGCAGTGATGGCAAATGGGACGGAGAGGAAGAGGATGAGGCCACGGAGCAGAACCGGGCTCTACAGTGACTAGCATGAAATAAGGGAAGGAGCTACGAGAGATGAGCAAGATTCTGTCAAGATCCGCGGCTATGGATTCTCTGGGGATTCTCTTATTTTTCCACCCCCTGGGCTTCTCCAGAGTCTTTTCTTTCTCCTTATTTGATGATGCATACCCAACACCAAACTTAGGCTTGATGTCTGGGAGTTCTTAGAGGCTTGTATCAATTGATTCAACCTTCATGCAATTCTCTTTCTCACTTGAATGATGCATGGTTTTGAAAATATGAAAAACTAAGTGTTCATCATGCACCCTTAACATTAATTCACCCTAGGATTATGGAGGCATTTTTATTTTCCTCCATGTCAAGGATCACAAAATTTACTGGGAGAAAAAACTTTCCTACCTTGACCAAGATGTTCTCTACTACTCCGTGTGCATACTTTATTGATCTATCCGCCATTTGTAGAGCTATCCTTATTGGTTTCACTTCTTAAATTTGTAGCTTCTTCATCACAGACAAGGATATTAAATTAATATTTTCTTCTAAATCATACAAGGCTTTTTCAAAAGTTGTGCTTCTAATGGTGCATGAAATTTGGAAGCTTCCTGGATCTTTCAACTTTTTTGGCAAATTTCTTTGAATTATGACACTACATTCTTTGGTCATCACCATGGTCTCATCTTCTTTTAAAGTCCTCTTCTTGGATAGCAACTCCTTCATGAGTTTAGCATAAAGAAGCATTTGTTTCAAAACTTCTATGAATGAAATGTTGATATGGAACTTCTTGAATACTTCTAGAAAGTTGGAGTATTACTTTTCGTCTTTTCGTGGTTCTGCTTCTTAAGTCTTTGAGGGAATGGAATTCTTGGTTCATATGGCTTCATTGTTTCCTTCTCTTTTAGGGTAATGGTTCGTTCAAGGGCTTCCTTCCTGTCTTGCTCCTCCTTTGCCTCCAAGGATGTCTCTCTCTGCTATTCATTCTTCTTGCTAATCACTCTTCCACTTCTCAAGCTAATTACCTTGTATTCTTCTCTTGGATTGAGAATTATAACACATGGAAAAGTTTTGGGTGATCTCTTTGTGAGTTGCTTGGCAATTTATCCTATTTGTACTTCTAGGTTTCTAATGGAGGCACCTTGATTTTGTAAGTTGGCTCTTATCTTATCCATGAAGCTTTTAGTTTGTTGCATGAATGAAGAGGTAGATTGGGCTAGTATGGCAGTGGATCGGGATAGTTTTTCAATGGTGGTTTCAAGGAAAGAAAATTTAGTTTCAAGAGAAGAAAGCCTTTAGTGAATTTGTTGGGATGAGATTCTTGTTGATGAGGTGCATTGAAGTTCTTTGGCTCTTGATTGCTCCAACCAAAATTGGGGTGGTTCCTCCATCCTGGATTATAATTTTTTGAGAAGGGATCATTATGTGGTGGATTTGAGGAGTTCCTCATGTAATTTACTTGCTCCATGAATGCTTGCTCGTCCTTGAACAACATACATTCTTCATCTTTGTGAGTTCTTCCACACAAGTTACAGACAACAACTTGTGTTCCTACTGCATATACTTGCATGTGTCCCAATTGCTTTCTAAGTGAGGAGATTTGTTAGGACATCATCTTGTTTTGTGCCAAAAGTGGATCCATGGTGTTCAACTCTGATCCGTTACTCCTCTCTTCATGGTTCTCTTGGTTGAATGCATATATTGATTGTTAGTCACAATGTCTATCAACTCAAGAGCTTCCTCTGTTGTTTTTCGATGTAAAGAATCCCATGTCGATGAGTCTAGCAAGGTCCTTGAGGCATGAGAGATTCCATCATAGAATGTTTAAAGTTGTAACTAATTGAAAAATATATCATGAGGGCATTTTCTCAACATCTCTATGTATCTTTTTCAAGCTTCATAGAGCGACTCTCCATCCCCTTGGGTGAAGGTTTGAATGTCATGTCTCGACTTGGCTACCTTTTGTATGGAAAGAATTTGGTTAAGAATTTGTTAACCAAATTTTTTCAAGTTGATATGCTTTTCAAAGGTTGAGTTTGGAACTATTGTTTATTTCTGTCTCTCGTAGAGAACGGAAAGAGCCTCAGCTTGATGGCTTCGGAAAAAACTCCATTGCTCTTGATAGTGTCACATATCAATAGAAAACTAGATATGTACAAGTTTGGATCTTTTTTAGGGTTACCACTAAATTGATTTTATTGCACCAATTGAATGAGTTATGGTTTCAATTCAAAGTTGTTTGCCTCCACATTAGGTCTCACTATGCTATACCCACAACTATTACTTGTAGGGACAACAAAGTCTCCAAGAGTCCTTCTAGCATTGGCATTGTTGTTGTTGTTCTCTTCCATTATTTTGAATTCCTCTTGAATTTTATCTTCTTGAATTTTTTCCTCCTGAATCTTAGATTTCTTCCTTAATTGATGAAGAGTTCTCTCAATTTTTGATCAAATAGGAGGACTTCCTTGTCTTTTTTGCCTTGTATGCAAAAATACATAAGAAAAAACAAAGAGAAAGATGGAATTTCCAACATCACAGTGAAAGGGGATTTCAGTGAGTAGCAAAAGGAAATAAAAAGGTCTAATTTAGAGAATTAACTAATATGGTAGTTGTCAATCTCATTTAATCCCCAACAACAGTGCCAAAAACTTGATGAAAGATTTTCTAACTTGGCAAATACACCGAATCATATCAAGTAATATCATGGTGAGTGAATTATCATTCCCACAAGGATTAAAGAACTAAGCAACAATGATTCATTGATTATTCTAATTAAACAAATCAAAAATAGAGGAGTGAGGAATTCAAACGTGTAAAAAGAGGCAAATAAATAGCAAAGCAATGAATAAAGACAATGATGATGAGAATATTAAGGTTTCAGATATGTTCACTCTCTAGGAAAACAATCCTGGTATTCATTTATTTGAGGCATGCAAAGATCAATCACGATAAAATCATATATAATTGAATTTCAATTCCTTGACAACCTAATTTCTCCTTAACTAACTAATCTCCAATTTCTTGGTTAACCAGTTAAGAAAAGAGGTTAAGTACAAATCTAATTTAGTTTCAAATCAAATTCAAAAGTAGTTCTTAGGTTGAATTATATATCATGTATTCAACTAGTCCTAGACAATTGAAACTTATAAGAAAGAATGATTTTCAAAAGTTTTCCAATCCGAAGTATATGTCACTTATTCAAACTAGAGCAATTGAAAATAATAAAATGTCGCACACTCCTTGAAATACTATTTATAGTTAAAAAAAAGTCACGGGAAAGAATTTTCAAGCTGATTCCAATATTAAATTTTCCAATGTAATACTAGAATTCAAAACGAAAAATCAATCATGAAATAGATCAAAGCATAAACCTCAAATAAAGTAAAACACTTAGATTAATAATCTATAAAAAGATTAACAAAGATTCTAACCTTAACAGAGGAGATTAGTTTCTCATGGTCGAATGAAAACAAAGTTAGAAAGTGTGGTGTAAGATGTGTTATTCGTAGACAAGTTCCTTGGACTTATTTTTGAAACCTAAACAAAAATCTAAAAAATTGAAATTCAAACTAAATCAAAATAGAATCAAAACTAACTAAATCAAATTATTTCTAATAACTCTTAACTAACTAGTGACCTTCCTTGTATTTGAAATTCAAAACTTGGTGTGTTACTTTGTTGAAATCATAGGCTTGCAACTTAATCTTGGATCAACAAAGTAAGCACTTGAAATTGCAGAGATTGGTAAGGAATTGTGATGCCCTGGGAAGTGGCCCAAGAAGTGGCGTTAGATGCAAGGGAGAGTGCGTTGAATGCATGGCCCAATTTTTGGGATCCATGAGCCTCTATTGACGGTACGTTGGGCACATGGAAACTTGTGTTGAATGCAAGGGAGGATGGACAGTCATTGGAGGTTACTGCGTTGGACTTGGATGGAGCTATGTTAATGCATGGTTCCCTGCATTGGACTTGAAGGCTACTGCGTTGAAGGCATGGCTCCCTGCGTTGGACTTGGGGAGAGCTATGTTGAACTTGAGGGAAGGCTACATTGAACGCAGGTAGTATTGGGGTTTGAGTGTGGCTATGTTCAAACCAGTAAGAGGCAGCGTTAGATGAAGGTCCACTATGGACATATCTATTGTTTTGAAGCTCTAGATGTTAGATTTCTAACGCTGCTGGAACTGCTTCATTTGGACTTCTGTAACTCAAGTTATGCTCGCCGGAGAATGAAGTGGTCAGAGTTAATAGTATTTGCAAATTTTTTTTGGACTTTTCCTAGGATTTGTTTCCTTTCTTAGTTCCTTGGGAGGTTGGTTCCTTTTGCATACCACCTTCTTTGGTTCTCTCAGGGCTTCTTTATTAGTTGTCCTTTTTTTTCTTTGTTCTTTTCTAAAATCTTTCACAATTTCATACACATACCAAAGTTCAAAGCAACTCCAAAAAATATTAATTAAAGCATAAAAAATTCAATTGTAACAAAAAAATCACTAATTTTATTCAAAAAAATTAATAAAAAAAAAGCAACTAAAGGTGATCATGCATGGATTATAAAGATAAAATATGGTTATTTTTAAATGTTCATTATCTTAATGGTTAATTATTAATACAAACTCTATAATTATTAAATTAATTATTTAAAATTTTAAAATTAAGGATTATATAGATTAAATTATGAATTAATTATGAATATAAATTTTAGAATAATTATGAAAAATGAGATTTTTTTTAAAATTTAGTATTAGAGAAGAGTAATAGGTAC
>NC_029791.2:54007473-54008491 GCF_000816755.2 Arachis ipaensis
TTTAGTAATTATTATAGTACTTTTAATATAATGTCTAATTTATTAAAAAAAATTAATAATATTCAATAAATTTTAAATATTTTATTTTTTATTTTAAAAATAAATTAAATATTTTAAACACCAAACCAAAAATACTATAATATCGACTGATTGGATGTTGGTTTACCACTCTTCTTTTTCTAATGGGAATAATAATAATAAGCTTGTTAATGCAAAAAGGGGCCCAACTACAATGAGGCCACGATGGATACACGTGCCCATATTGTTACTTTAATTTCTTCTCTTTTAAGGGCGGGTCCCATAATAAGAACGATCAATTAGTTAGCCCCATCATTTTCACACCAATTTCTACATTTTTTTTTCTTTTTAAATTTTTAATCTTCCCACGAAGACTTGATGGATGACAAGTGACAAGTAAACAGCTGGGAAATTTTACACATAAGGAACCAGCCACGTACCATGTAAAAGGGAAACTAGTTGCAAGAAATTCCCTTGTCGTTTCTAGACCCTCGTGTCGTTCAATTTTATATGAAAAATATTAAAGAAACTACTCCTTTTATCGGCTAATTTTTTTTTGTTATAGAAGTAGAAGTGGTGATATACCTTAACATTGTAATTTTTGATATTTTTTAAAACTGTGGAAGTACACAAATCGGAGGGTTCGATTTATGTATCTTAAATTTTTTATTTTTTTACCACAAATCGGACGGTCCGATTTGTATACCTCTAGAAATCGGACGGTCCGATTTATGTACCTCTAATAAATCGGACGATTCCACATTTGAGTATAACATCCCAACAATCCACATTTTAAAAAAAACATCACTACCACTCCAATATTAAAAATAAAAAATTCCCTTTTATCAATATTAGACTAATACCTTTTTTTATGAGAGAGCACTGCATAATTATAACTCTTAAAACAAAAAGCATTCAAAACTTAATTAGAATAATATTCGAAATCAACACTTAACAAAAGTTTATTTTTATTTAATGAATTTTATATTAGACTTATTTA
>NC_029791.2:54008575-54009631 GCF_000816755.2 Arachis ipaensis
TGCTGTTTGATTCATATAGCTGTTTGGAATAAAATTGTTATTGTTGTATATATATATGTGGTAAAATTGAATTAAGAACAATATTAAAGATAATTAAAATTAAAGCCAAATGTTAAAAATAATAAATTGGTCCCTTTTTCTTTGAATTAAATCAATTAATTCTTCTTGTGGAAGCAACCTAGAAGCTGGCTTAGTCAGATTATTTGACTTTTCTGATTCGTTCTATAACAGGGACAAACAATTGATTCCAAAGAGTAGTAACCCCAAAAAGTCCACCGTCAATGTAATATCATCAGTAGTTATGGCAGTTTTGGTTCACCTAAATTATTTGATAGATATATATTCATATTCTCTGCTAAGTGCTAACCTGGTATGTTCGTTGGTGACTTCATAGAATTGGAAAACCACACAAAACTAGACCAGTTCTAGAATACAAGTAGGATTCATTAAGGAATATTATTAATTAACAATGATCGGACCGTCCGATTTCAGGGGATTTTAATTTTTTTTATCTTGCAAAATGCAAATCGGACCGTCCGAATTTAGTATAATATAAATATTTTAACGATCTAAATACAAATCGGACCATCCGATTACTCACCCCATCTTCAGACCGTCCGATTTTAGTTACCCTGACACCATACACCAGTATTGCACCCATGTACTCCATAATAATGTCTCACACCATTCCTAGCCCCATAACAAAAATAAAAAGCGCCACCTATTCACCTATTAGATTCAAATTATTTTAACCACTGTTCACATGGAGGTGGTTAGTTTGAAAGAATCTCATTGGCCACCGATTTTGACTGCAATGAATTTGTATGTATAAATGAGGAGAGCAACTACGTGCGAGCAAGAAAAAAGGACATAATGTTTGTAGGGTCTTATTTGGGTAATAATGCACGATACTCACTCCAATTGTATTTTTGTGTTTTATTCGAGTAATAGTGTAACATGTCTGTTAAGGCAAGAGCCCTTTTTAAATTTATATAAATTTTGCATAGATTTTTTTATTTTATTTGTCTTATGATAGTTTTTTTTTCTTATGAGATT
>NC_029791.2:54012710-54024326 GCF_000816755.2 Arachis ipaensis
ATAAATAATAAATAATTATATCTCTAATGTAATGTAAATATTTTTAATGTTTATAATTTGAATTTCAATCTAATTTGTTGTAGCCTAATTATGTTGTGAATTAAAATATATAAATAATTATATCTCTAATATAATATAAATATTTTTAATGTTTATAATTTGAATTTCAATCTAATTTGTTGTAGCCTAATTCACAGTTATGTTGTGAATGGTTATATTTCTTTTCTTTTCTTTTTTTCACAGTTTTCATACTAACAAATCAATAATTAATCGGTTGAAAATCTAAATTTCATTTAAAGATTTATTATTAAACATATCTTGGGTAACAGGGGCTATGCCCGCCCTAGCAAAAAAAAAAAAACAATCAACACAGTTGGCTGAAATTCTATACTCAATTGATTATTATCGGTTCTACATTCACTTTTTTTTATTCAGTAATTTTATTCTTTCAAAATTCAATTGAGCTAGAATGAAAATTTTTTCTATGATTAGGCTGGAATTAATGATAAACCCCGATTTCGTGATTTATCTTGTGCTTATTTTGGGGGATTTTACCACTTTTTTCTACATTTATTCAATGAAATAGCATGGTTTTGTAATTTTCCCTTGGATTTTGCTTAAGTGTAAAAACATGCTTTTTAGGCCCTAATTTAGTGATTTTAATTCACTTTAATTCCATTCGATGCCTTGATGTGTGTGTTAAGTGATTTCAGGTTTATAAGGCAAGTATTAGATGGAAGAAATGAGTAGAAAAGCATACAAAGGGGAGAATGCATGAAGAAACAAAGATTGGGAATGCATCAAAAGACGCGCACGCGCACAAGGCGCGCACGCGCAAAAGTGGTCTCGCCAATAGATGCGCACGCGCACATGGCGCGCACGCGCCAATACTCTTACATGGCCCACTTAAAGGCAAAACGCTGGGGGCGATTTCTGAGCTACCCAGGCCTAATTCCAACTTGTTTCTGAGTGTATTTCATGCAGAATTGAAGTCCAAGCAAAGGGGGAGGAATTAGTTTAGCCAACATGAGCCTGTAGTTAGTTTTCTAGAGAGAGAAGCTCCATCTTCTCTCTAGAATTAGGTTAGGATTAGGTTAGATTGTCTTAAATTCATGTTTAATTACTTGATATCATCTTATTTCTTTTATAATTTCTCATTTCTACATCTTGATTCTCTTAATTGTGATGTTAATTTCTCATTTTGCTCTCTTTTGTGATGATGAACTTATGTTAGATTTGATTTACTTTTAATGCAATTTAATGTTTGATGTTTCTTTAATTGATGAATTGAGTTGTGATATTACTTTTCTTGCACTTAGTAGTTGTTAAATTTTATTAGTTTTGCAATTTATGATGTTTACCTTTATTGCACTCTATGTGTTTGATGAAATGTCCTCTTCAGTTTTTGAGTAGTTTTGTCAACTCTTGGTCTAAGCCAAGGGAATTGGGTAATCTTGAGTCATTGGGTATGATGGAATTGGTGATTTGAGAACCCATAGTGATCAATTGATATCCATTAATGCTAACCCACTACTAAGTTAATTAGTAGGTAGGTTAGGACTTAAGGGTGGATGTGATCATATCTATTTGACGTACTTCAAGCTTAGGAGTAAATGTTACGTACTTAAAACTTTTGGAAAGTAGACTTAATAGGTTGGCCTCTCATGATTATCAATATTCGATTTGTTGACAAGGATGGTGATCTCAATTACCCAAGTCTTAGCCAATAGTTCTTTATCTTGCTTTCCTTACTTGCTTGCTTAATCTATTTCTCTTGCCATCTCATGAACAAAAAAAAAAAAACTCCCTTTTTACCCCTTCATATCCAATAATTAAGCACTACATTGTTTTTTAGGGAGACGACCCGGAGTCCAAATACTCCGGTTATTTCTTATTAGAGGTTTATTCTTTGTGACAACACCAAATTTAATTTAATGCGAGAGTTGTTTGTTGGTTTGGAGCTATACTTGCAACGTAAATATTTTGTGAAATTCCTTACCCACAACAATCATCAATCATCAAATTAATGGCGCCGTTACCGGGGAAACACAATGGTGCTATGTTATTGGCTATCGTACATATTGTGAATAGCTGAATTTTGGTTTGTTTGTTAGTTGTTGCTAGTTTAAGATTTTATCTTCTTTGTTTCTTATTAATCTTTGTTTTTTTTTTTATTTTCTCTTTCACCATGAATTCTCATCCTTTTGGCTATGAGTGTAGTTCAAACTATGTTGTAGGAAATGAAAGCTCGAATGAAGATATACATCAAGGATTTGGAAATCAAGGATGGGAGGAACATCAAGCTTATGAACCACCTTCATGGCAACAACCTCCTACGAACTCTTATGGGTATAATCCTGATTCTAATGTGTATCAATCCAATGTGTGTGATGACCCTCATTGTGGTTGTCAACCACAATCATCATATGCATGTGATTTCACTCCTCAATATAGCCATACACCATACTCACAAGCCTCACACCACCATTCAACTCCATGTGACCATAACTCATACACACCATATCAACCACCATTTGAATCACATATAGAAAAACCACCATTCCAGTACCAATACTCCCAAGAACCATAATTTCCACATACACCACCTCAAGAATTTCACCAATATGAACCACCTTCCAATTACAATAATTTTCCCTCAACCAATGAACTCTCTCTTTCACCACCACCTCCCGACGAAGCCTTCATATTAGAACTGAGAGACCTTGAATCTCGTATCTTAAGGCGACAAGAGGAGGATGAAACTCAATTTAAGGAGCTAAGAGTAAGGATAGCTAGCATGGTAGAAGCCGTGAATCACCTAACATCCCACCTAAGCTCATGTACCCTAAGTACTTCCATTGTTGAATGTGGGAAAACTATCAAGCAGCCTAGTGAGGGAGTGAACTTAAAGCTCCATGGTGAGGAAGAAGAGTTGAAGCAAGGAGTGCAACAAGAGGAGAAAATAGAGATTAGCAAACAAAAGGAAGTAGTGAATGGATGTTTGGGATATGTTGAGCACATAAAGAATGTTAAGGAGGAGAGTAAAGTTGCGAAAGTAAACGGAGAGTTGAAGGAAAATGATCAAGAAGTGGATTCCATCACTAGTGATTTTTTGCGCACATTGACCAATTCCCTTGACAATCTTGTTAAACCTTCCCCCAGTGGACTAGAATGCGAGGTTGAGGAGGGTGCGCCACCTCCAAAACCCATTATAAGTAAAGAACTAAAAGAAGTGTTCCAAGCAACAAGCCCTCCTATCTATGATGATTCCGCATCAACATATGATCCTTTCGATTTTGAAGAGTCCTTCCCCAAAATGCTTATACTTGATGAGGAGGTAGACTTCACTAGACCTCCTATCTATGATGAAAGCGATGGGAAAGAGATAGAAGAAGTTGATGAAGAAGAATGTGAACTTGAGAAAGCTTGGCAAGAGGAGAAACTTGAAGAACCTTGCCGAGTAGTGGAAACCTCTAGAAGAGGATAGACGGGAGTAGAGCATGCTTTATCAAGACCTTTGGGAACTCCTCCACCTAGTTCATCATCCAACCCTTCACTTGAGTGGGTAAAACTTCTAACTCTCAGCTTTATTATCCCTCTTCAGTATGGTCTGCTTGAGACGGATGGACAACTTAGGGCGCTTTGTGGAATTAAGCGAAAAAAGAGGATGTTTAGTGGTTGGCGTTGTAAATCTAGACTCATTATGGTTGGAAGCTCAGAATTGAAGAGCATGGATTAGTGTAATGCTCAATTAAGTGGGTCAAGGAAAGTAGTTTGGTGCTTTCATTAGAATTCTGCTTTCTCGTCGCCCGGACAAAGTCAAGGCAATCAACTAGAAGATGGGTGCGAGGATAAGATATGGGATCCTGGATTACCCTATGAGAATCAATTTTGGGAGCTCATGTCTTGGAGAGGACCTCACTCAAGCTTAGTGAATAAGGTTGGAACTTCTGACAACCGATTAAAGGACAAGTACTCTTGGAGGTTCAAGGATGGATAGAAGCATAAGCCACCTTAACAAGAAGCCTCCCAATGTCCAACTTAAGGACTTAAACTAAAAGTTCTTAGTGGAAGACACCCCACCATGGTAAACTCTTTCCATTCCCTTGTAGATATAATGAATGAATGAATTGAGTTCCATTGTATATAACTTCTTTACTTCTTGGTATATTTTGCTTGCTTGCTAAGGTGCTTATACATTCTATGTTTTAATTAGGGATGATTCTCTGAATTTGAGTTTTTGCTTGGATTACAAGTTTTCTCAATTTGTTTTGAAAATCCCCTATATTTCAAAAATGTGTTTAACTTTGCATCTTAGCTGGTTTTAAAATTTTAGAGGAGGATGAGAATATTATGAGCTCTCTTTGATGCTCATTAAAAAAAAAAAAACTAGCGACGCGCAAGGGCAAAGCGCGCGCGCGCGTCGGCTGTATATTTTTTGCTTTCTGGGCCAAGGACCAGAGAGTTGTGCCACTATTAGGCCAACTCTGTGCCTCAACCCACGCGGACGCACGCTGTACGCGTCCGCGCCGCTCCCTGTTTCACTACCCACACGTTGGCATGCTTGGCACCTCCGCGCCCATTCCATAAGCTCAAGCCATCCACACGCAAGCGCACAGTGCGCGCGCGTCGATGCGTTTTAGCATCACCCAGGCCAAAGGACCCGAGAGTTATGCCAACTCTGGGCCTCTTTTGTGCCTCTAACCCAGCACATCTGCGCTGACGCGCACCGTACGCGTCCGCGCCGATCTCCAATTTTCCCATCTACGCGTAGGGGCGTATGGCGCCTCCACGCCACTCCTTTATTTTCTCACCCACGCAGACGCGCACGGTGCGCGCACGCGTGGATTCAAATTTTTACTTACCCCAAGGACGCGAAGCCCTAGCGCATTCGTGCAACTGCCTCCATCCCTCTCATCTCCAACGTTCCATTTCCCTCCATTGCCAACCATCACCCCTGCAACCACCAGCACTCCGGCACACCACCGCCGCCGTCGCGCGCGCCCAGCCCCCTCTTCCTCACTCCCTCTCTCTCACGCGACCTTCTCTGTCTCTGTCTCTCTCACGCAACACCCCTACTCCACCACGAGCACAGCCGCGACGCCATCGTTGCCGGAGCGGGCATCGCCATTGGCAACCCCGCATTGCTGCTCTCTCTATCCTTTCCTCCCAATTCTGCTTCCGCTTGGCTTACAGGTTCACAACTTGAGCCTCTGTTCTGCTTCCCTTTTACTGCTTATTGTTAATATTAATTAATTATCTTAGTTAGTTAGTTTAGTTTACTTTAGGTGGTTAGCGAATCTGGGCTGAGTAGTGGATTTAGGCTTAATTGAATATTTTGCTGCTGTGTGAATTTGTTCTATTTCGTTGAATTGCTCTATTCTCTTGGATTGTTCTGTGTTCATTTAAAAATGTTGATGCTGCTTGCTTGTGTTTGATTAAGAAAGGAACTGCTGCTGTTCATTGTGCTGTTTACTTTACTTTGCTGCTGCATCATTGGCTGTTTGTTATATCCATGTGAATTCATATATATGGTTTTGTATTTTCAAGTATTAATGAACTCATATGGAACATGATTTACTGTTTGAACTTGGGAAATAGCCAATTTACTGCTGAAATGCTGCCGAAATTTTCCTAACCATGTTCCATGAATTAACAATGCTTTGATTGGTGTAACAAACTCTAGTTGATGATTTCTGTTTCAAATAGAATGTTGTTACCTAAAAGGTTTTGAAAAATCCTCATGGGCATGTTTACAAGTTTTTGGTTATGCTTCCAATATTCTTTACTTGCTTGCGATGCTAATTTGACAATATACATTGTATGATTAAGTAATTTTTCAGATTAACCATAAACTTGGTTTTCATTTAGAGTTAAGCCCAACTTGCTTACTTTCACAAGATTGATGATTCTTTCTACCTATGTGGCCACTGTGATTCAATTCCTCTATACCCTCTATGCCCTTGGTCACATGGTGCATGAATTTTTCAAATATCATCTCAATCTTTGTTATTTGCATTCATTGTTGGGATTGGTATTAAATATGCTTAAATTACTTGTTTCTCAAGGTTTTTCTCTCACCAACACCAATTCACATAACTCTAGTGATCTTTGCATTGATTGATGGTTTGTTCCATATTAGTTGCTTTCTAGCTATACCATATTTCATCATCAATGACTTGTTGCATTTCATGATTATGAACGTGCTTACATTCCTATTTTGTGCATTCCTTTTTGAATTGAGCTAATAACCACCATATCACTGATTTCCACACTAATTTCTAACTTTAATCTGTTTAACCAACTAACTTCTTTTGGTTTTCAACCTAACTCTCTTGATCATTATTTTGGATATGGTGTTTCATAGGCCTAGTAAACAAGTAATGTGCAAATGTGATTTAAATTTTTGGTTTAAAGTTCGGTTTGAATTCTGAATTCTGTTGCTTGCATTCCAAGAAATCTCCTTTCTTTATTCACTTCATGAATATGCTTTGCTTTGAGTGCTTTGTATCTACTTGGCTATCTGCTTATATTGTATCATCTCTGTTTTTCAGGATGTCAGACAAAGGAAAGGCTATAGCCACTATTTCTAAAAAGAGGAAGCGCTCTAAGACCTCTACCCCCTCTCCCTATGCAAATTATGCTAAGAATCCGCTGAATGAGGTGGACAAGGAAAATCAGTTGCTACCATCCACTGACCAAATCAAATTCCCAAACCTCTACTGTGAGCTTCGCTTCTCCGACTTCCGGAAGAAAAATCTGAACATTGAGAAGAAACTGCTCCTTCCCAATGATGTGAGGCGTGCCATTAACACCCGCATTCTGGAGTTAAGATTGGACTTTGTTGACAGAGATTTGGGGAGGGTGAACACTTCATGGGTGAGAGAATTTTATTGCAACTTCTTCCGAGCCAATCTTGATTCAGTGCAGCTGCGGGGTAGAGAGATTATGATCACTGAGGATGCTATTGGGGATGCACTGCTTTGCCACCATCGTCCTGACGAGACCTGTGCCTATAGGCAGGCAGAGGTAGCTATCCTCTCCATGACTTTTGATTATGAGGCACTTAAGCGCGTGATTGCCACTCCTGATGCTCCTTGGGTGATGGATTTAAACAACAAGAAGCCCAAGGGGATGTGCTTTGCCTATCTGACGAAAGAGGCCAAGACTTGGCAGCATATCTTCGCCTACTATGTCTTTCCCACCACTCACTTCTCAGAGATTCCGATGGATATGCTGGTTCTGATTGGATGTGTGATGGAAGGAAAGGAGGTAAAACCAGCGTGATTGAGCTGGCAGGTGTCCCGTGGGAGGATGATGATGTGACACCACCACCCCTAGATGACGATGACAAGGAGACTACCATTCCGTGGGGTGTGTGGTTGCACGAGAAGCCCCCGCCCAAACGCCGTTCCCAAGCCAGAGCAGTGGAGGAGGCAGCTCAGCCCTTATCGTCAGCAGCAGCAGCAGGACCCCCCTCAACTTCAGCAGCCGTAGCATCTTTACCACCACCACCACCAGCACCTGAGCTGACTTATCTGTTGGTGCAGCACCTGCTTCGCTTCATGGACCGCTTCGAGCATCTTGTCATGCGACGTCTCGATCGCATCGACCAGGTGTTTGTAACACAGGGCATCGAGCTACCGCCGCTCCCAGACTCTCCTGCTTCCGACGAGCAGGATCAATAGGAGGAGCCGACTCATCAGGATGCACCTCCAGAGATACAGGCCACCACTAAGGTCCAGCAACCTCATGAGGATCCACAGCCACATCCAGAGCCACAGCTAGTCCCAGTCCCACAGCTCGAGCCTGAGGAGCCCGGCACGATTGTTAACCCCCATCCCGAGCTTCAGTAGTAGCATCGAGGACGATGCTTGATTCTAAAGTGTGGGGAGGTCACCGTTCGTGACCGATGTTTACATTTATGTGGTGAACTTTCGGACATCCATCTTTAGTTTCTGCTAGTTTATGTTATTTTACACTTTATCTTTTAGATTATTTTGGGATTACTGTACATATTTGCTATTGTGGATACTTTTATTCTGGTAGTTGCACACTTTTAATATATATATATATATATATATATATTTTGAATCTTAGTTTTTGATTGTGATTAGAAAAATGTTTTGAATTGATAAATTCTAGTTGACCCTTTTTCTATAAGAATTATGTTTTGATTGAAAAAAGGATAAACTAGGAAAAATTTTTAAAATTTTCTAAATCACAATATTGCACTGGAATAAGCTTACCCTAAACCCTAAACCCTAAACCCTAAACCCTAAACCCTAAACCCCTATTATATGTTTGATTCTTTATGTTCATTATTTTGTGTATACATGCAATTATATGATTGAGACTATTGTTCAAATAACTCACTTACCCAAAATAACTTACCTTTTATCTTCCATTGTTAGCCAATTTTGAGCCTATGCTTAACCCATTTGTTCATTATTATAGCACATTACAAGCTTAAGTGAAAAACAATAAATGTCCCTTGTTTGGATCTTTGATTAGCTTAGACTAGTGAGAGTGTTCATTACTTGATTTTGGGAGAGTTGGGAACATTGGGTAGAGATAAAAGTGTATTTATGTTTTTGTTGAAAATTTCTCAAGAATTGGATACATACTCATGTAGTAATCATATGTAAACCATATGCATTGATGTTCTTGTATATATTTTAGTAATTTTTTTTTTTAAATTTTGCAACAAAAAGGGAACAAAGGGTCCCAAAGTTTAAGGCTTCATTAATTCAATGCATATGTGAGGTATTAAAAAGGAATTGCATGAGTGTGTGAAAAGTGAAGAATGGATAGCTAGGTTTGTTTAGAATTGTTTAGGTTATCATAGGTTGGGTGGAAAGTTTAAGTTAATCAAAGATTCAAATTTCAAGCTCACTTGACCATATGCATCCTACCTTGACCCTAGCCCCATTACAACCTATGGGAAGTCCTCATGATATTTGTATGCATGCATAAAGTAATTGTTGATTGTTAGATGAAAAACAAATCTTGGAAAGCATGATTAGGGGAGAAATGAGTGAAGCAACCCCATACACTTGAGTGCATAGAGCGGATACACATCCGGCGAGGGTTCAATCACTCAATTACATGTTTCCACCCATGATCATCTTTTCTTGCAAGTTTGTAAACTCTTTTAATGATTCAATCCAATTGTGGTTTGCTTGATTGCTAATACCTTAGCCCTTGTGCTTGTATGTGTAATCTTGGAAATTGATTATTTTGACTAAGCCATTACATCATGTAAATAGATTGCATATAGATAGATTGCATTTAGTTAGTTACATTGAATAAATGTTAATGCCCTTTGCTTCTTCTAGATTTTAGCATGAGGACATGCTTAGTTTAAGTGTGGGGAGATTTGATAAACCCCGATTTCGTGATTTATCTTGTGCTTATTTTAGGGGCTTTTACCACCTTTTTCCACATTTATTCAATGAAATAGCATGGTTTTGTAATTCTCCCTTGAATTTTGCTTAAGTGTAAGAACATACTTTTTAGGCCCTAATTTGGTGATTTTAATTCACTTTAATTCCATTCGATGCCTTGATGTGTGTGTTAAGTGATTTCAGGTTTATAAGGCAAGTATTAGATGGAAGAAATGAGTAGAAAAGCATACAAAGGGGAGAATGCATGAAGAAACAAAGATTGGGAATGCATCAAAGGACGCGCACGCGCACAAGGCGCGCAGGCGCAAAAGTGGTCTCGCCAATAGACGCGCACGCGTACTTGACGCGTCCGCGCGAATGGAAAATTTTGCCAATTGACGCGCACGCGCACATGGCGCGCACACGCCAATACTCTTACATGGCCCACTTAAAGGCAAAACGCTGGGGGCGATTTCTGAGTTGCCCAGGCCCAATTCCAACTTGTTTCTGAGTGTATTTCATGCAGAATTGAAGTCCAAGCAAAGGGGGAGCAATTAGTTTAGCCAACATGAGCCTTTAGTTAGTTTTCTAGAGAGAGAAGCTCCCTCTTCTCTCTAGAATTAGGTTAGGATTAGGTTAGATTGTCTTAAATTCATGTTTAATTACTTGATCTCATCTTGTTTCTTTTATAATTTCTCATTTCTACATCTTAATTCTCTTAATTGTGATGTTAATTTCTCATTTTGCTCTCTTTTGTGATGATGAACTCATGTTAGATTTGATTTACTTTTAATGCAATTTAATGTTTGATGTTTCTTTAATTGATGAATTGAGTTGTGATCTTACTTTTCTTGCACTTAGTAGTTGTTAAATTTTATTAGTTTTGCAATTTATGATGTTTACCTTTATTGCACTCTATGTGTTTGATGAAATGTCCTCTTCAGTTTTTGAGTAATTTTGTCAACTCTTGGTCTAAGCCAAGGGAATTGGATAATCTTGAGTCATTGGGTATGATGGAATTGGTGATTTGAGAACCCATGGTGATCAATTTAATATCCATTAACGCTAACCCACTACTAAGTTAATTATTGGGTAGGTTAGGACTTAAGGGTGGATGTGATCAGATCTATTTGACGTACTTCAAGCTTAGGAGTAAATGTTACGTACTTAAAGCTTTTGGGAAGTAGACTTAATAGGTTGGCCTCTCATGATTATCAATATTCGATTTGTTGACAAGGATGGCGATCTCAATTACCTAAGTCTTAGCTAAGAGTTCTTTATCTTGCTTTCCTTACTTGCTTGCTTAATCTATTTTTCTTGCCATCTCATGAACAACAACAAAAAAAAAACCCTTTTTACCCCTTCATAGCCAAGAATTAAGCACTACATTGTTTCCTAGGGAGACGACCCGGAGTCCAAATACTCCGGTTATTTCTTATTAGGGGTTTGTTCTTTGTGACAACACTAAATTTAATTTGATGCGAGAGTTGTTCGTTGGTTTGGAGCTATACTTGCAACGTAAATATTTTGTGAAATTCCTTACCCACAACAATCATCAATCATCAATTAACTTTTCCTTAAAAAAAGATTTAGTATTATTTTATATTTTTTTAATTCTGTTTACATCCTAACCCAATAAATAAAAGTCAAGTTTAATAATACAAAAATGTCCACTAGTAAAGGTAGATTTTACGATAAGCCCGACCTCTTTAAAGAGATCGGACACCGACATAAAGGTCCAATCTTACTTGACTTAACAACTAACTGCTTCCTTAAATCTTTTCTACTATCTCTACCTCATCTAAAAAGTAGATCCCAATAAATTCTCAAGATAAAGGGAACGCTTATCTATCAGAAAAGATAGAACTACTAAAAGGTGGTTATCTACTCTACTATAAATACACTGAAATTCCCAGATATAAGACACTTTCTAATCTACTAAAAACGTGCCTAAAACCCTTACTAACTTAAGTATCAGAGTCTCTTGCAGGTACTACCCCCACCTTCTCACGAAAAACTCGGACAGGTGGCACCTCAGAGTCAAAGAGGTTGGACGCTGCCATATCAAAGGACCTGGACTTCACGTTTAAGCCCAGATCAACGTTTCAAGTAACTCTTGGAACAAGTTCTTTAGTTGATTTTTTTTTAGAAAAAATCTAAACATTTAATATTATAAATTTTAAAATTTATCAATTAATTATAATTCTTTTTTCAAATATTTTACATCTTA
>NC_029791.2:54024336-54031557 GCF_000816755.2 Arachis ipaensis
AATATTGATCAATTTGATAACTAATTTTTTATGTGAATTAATATTTTTGTGAAAACTATTATTTATTGTTTTAATTTAATTTTAAGTAAAGGAGGAAATAGCTAGCATGGTTACATGCAATTTTATATACAGATATTGTTAAGCATGAGACATGTGAAATTTGACTTGAATTCACCATACACGTTAGAATATATTTAGAATACTATATTATACGTATCTTAAATTAAATATATTCTAACAAATCAGTAGTAAGGTGTACGAGATGTCTCTGGTACGGTTTGAAGGGTGGATCGGAAATCCGCGAACCTGAGCTGAAGCCGGGTTGCCTGACTGGAACAATGGGGGGAGGTACCTGCAAAGACACTCCGACGCTCAAGTCAGAATGGATCTAAGAGGTAGAAGGTGTGAGGAATGAATGAATACCTGGAAGGACTCCGGTCCTCTATTTATAGATGGTGGGTATTCTTATCTTATCTTATCTGGTTAAGATAAGACGGACGTGTGAATTCGAAAGTCGGTTAGGAGCTCTGAAGGGCCGGTTTTTGGGCCTTCTGAGCGAGGTGCGGGTCGGACCCGGGAAGCCGGGGTTGGGTACAGTCTCGGGTCCTGGATCCGTGGCTCGGATCTGTAACAGTTGTCCCCACAGCGGGAGAGCGAGCGAGGTCGGTCTGTCGCTGGGAGATGCTATTTTCACCGTGGGCTTAGGCCTTTAGTTTTTCTTGAGTGGTCGTTTGGTTCTTCCGAGATGAGGTCGGTGTCTCAGTTTCGTTTTGTGGAAGTTTCATCTGACCGCTTAGGTCTGACGTGACTCTTCCGTATCCGCTGCGCCCGTTGCATTTTTCGAGGCGTGATTTATTAGTTACTTTTTCCAAGGGGGCATTTATTGCGAGGGGGTGTTTCCCTTTTTTGCCCTCATGTTTGCTTTGCTTTCTAGGGGTATTTGTGTTATTTTATTTTTTCAAAACCGTTTTGGTTTTCCTTTCTTCAGTTCCCTCGTTTTGCATCATTTCTCTACTGCTTTCTTCTTCCTAAGGAGCATTTTCTACTTTCCTTTCGCATTCTGTGGTTTTGGTTTGATCTTCTGCCATAGCATCTTCTCCTTGGATTTATTTCCTTCGCATTATCAGGTTGGTGTTCTTCTGCTTCTTTCTGTTTCCTTTTATCTTCCTTCGTGTTTTGTTTTGTCTCTGCTTAGTGTAGATTAGATTTTGTTTTCTGGTGTATGATGGCATTGCGTTATGGTAGATAGGTCTGTTGGGGTAGTGGGTTTTGTAAGGGAGCGAGTGCCGCCGTATAATTTGGTGGTGTTTAGTAGTGTTTGTTTGGTTTGATCCACCGTTTTCTGCCGCGGGAAGCTTTTAATGGAATTTTTATTGATGGGTGGGCCTCGTTAAAACCCTCCGTGTGTGGCAGGAAAGAGTACCCGGGATTGATACTTAAACGAAATTCGTAAAATTCAGGCGTTGTAAAATGGGAAGATACAAATAAAAAGGGGTGACCTAGTTAGGTCGTCTTAAGTGTAGTATCACCGTAAATTGGCGGCGTTCCAGGTCCTTGGGACTTCGTCGCCATTAAGTCGCTCGAGTTTATATGCTCCCTTTCCGATTACCGCCTTGATTCTGTATGGTCCTTCCCAGTTGGGGGTGAGTTTACCTTCTCCTGGGGTCGGGGGACCGATGTCGTTTCGTCGTAGGACGAGGTCGTCGGTCGCGAATTCCCGTCGGATGACGCCATGGTTGTATCTTAAGCTGATTCTCTGTTTTAGGGCTAGCTCTTTGATGTGAGCTATGCTTCTTTCCTCGTCAATGAGGTCTCGTTCTGCTTCCTCGTCGTTACCGCCGACCTTTTTTCTGGGGCATGGGTCTCCGATTTCTACCGGGATGACTGCCTCCACGCTGTATGTTAGTCGGAAGGGGGTTTCTCCCGTGGTCGTTTGCGGTGTGGTTCGGTATGACCATAGGACCGATCCGAGCTCGTCGGCCCATAGTCCTTTGGCTTCGTCGAGCCGTTTCTTGAGTCCCTTGACGATTATTTTGTTTGCGGATTCCACCTGTCCGTTTGTTTGGGGGTGTTCTACCGAGCTGAAACGGTGTGATACGCGTAGTCCTTCTAAGAATTCTCTGAACTTTTTGTTAGCAAATTGGGTTCCGTTGTCCGAGATAACGATCTCGGGGATCCAAAATCGGGTGATGATCTGTCGCCAGAAGAATTTACGGCATTGGGCTGCCGTTATGGAGGCTAGGGGTTCGGCTTCGATCCACTTGGTGTAGTAGTCTATGGCGACGATGAGATACCGGAGTTGACCGGGTGCCGTAGGGAAGGGTCCGACGAGGTCAATCCCCCAGGTGCTGAATGGCCGTTCTGCCGATATGATGCTGAGCTGGTGTGGCGCGGCTTGGTGGATATTGGCGTGCCTCTGGCATTTGTCGCAGCTTTTAACTATTTGTATGGAATCCCGGATGACCGTGGGCCAGAAGTAGCCTGCTCTGATGACTTTTTGGGCTAATGTTTTGCCTCCGACGTGGTGGCCGCAGCAACCTTCGTGGATTTCGCGGAGTATGTACTCCGTGTTCTCGGGTTCAACGCATTTGAGCAGGGGTTGCGAGAATCCGCGTTTGTATAGCTGTCCTGTGACAACGGTATAGTTGGCTGCTTCCCGTCTTATTCGTTTTCCCTCTTTGGGATCCGGCGGCAGTGTTCCGTCAAGGAGGTACTGTAGGATAGGGTGGGTCCAAGATCCTTGGTTTGAGAGTGTCAGATGAGTGTTGGTTGTCATTGACACGGAGGGTGACTTGACGACTTCTTGGATTAGCGATTTGTTACCGTGTCCTGGTTTGGTACTGGCTAGTTTGGAAAGTAGGTCTGCCCTGGCATTTCGTTCCCTAGGGACATGCTGTATGGTAACTCGCTCGAATCCTTCTTTTAGTTTGTTTACCTTGGCGAGGTACTGTTGGAGTAGGGGATCTCGTGTTTGGTAGTCTCCGTTGATTTGGGAGCTGACTACCTGTGAGTCGGTGTTTACCTCTAGGACTTTTGCTCCGACCTCCCGAGCTAGGGCTAGGCCTGCCAGGAGGGCCTCGTATTCTGCCTGGTTGTTTGAGACTGGGAATTCGTATCGTACTGATTGTTCGATTACGACTCCGTTCTGACTTTCGAGAATGACTCCAGCACCTCCAGAGGTGATGTTCGATGAGCCGTCAACATGTAGTTTCCATGATTCGGGGGTGGAGTTTCCTGGGGTCATCTCGGCGATAAAGTCGGCCATGGCCTGTGCTTTGATCGCGTACTGGGGTTCGAACTTGATTTGGAATTGAGATAGTTCGATGGACCACGCAAACATTCTTCCCGCAAGGTCGGGTTTTTGTAGTACTTGTTTGACCGCCTGGTCGGTTCGGACCGTTAAGGGGTGGGCCTGGAAGTATTGTCGCAGGCGCCGGGAGGCCGTGAGGAGTGTAAAAGCTAGTTTTTCTAGTCGTGAGTAGCGAGTTTCCTCTTCTTGCAAGACTTTGCTTATGAAGTAGATAGGTTCTTGTTCCTTTCTCATGTTTTCGCGGATGAGTGCTGCTGCGAGTGCCTCTTCCGTAATGGAGAGGTACAGGTAGAGTGTTTCCCCTGTTTGGGGTTTGGCAAGGATTGGTGGTTCCGCTAAAACTTTCTTGAAATGCTGGAATGCTTCTTCACACTCCGTCTCCCATATAAAAGGGGCTCCTTTTTTTATTAGTTTGAAGAAAGGGATCGCTTTTTGAGCCGATGCCCCGAGAAAGCGTGATAACGCTGTCAATCGGCCGGTGAGCTTTTGGATGTCTTTGAGGTTTTTTGGGCTCGTCATTTCGAGGACGGCGCGACATTTCTCCGGGTTTGCTTTAACTCCGCGTTGCATGATCATAAACCGAGGAACTTCCCTGCCTCCATCCCGAAGGCGCATTTTGCCGGGTTGAGTTGCATTTGGTGCTTTCGTAGGGTGTTCATTATGACCTTCAGGTCGTCGGTGAGTTGTTCGTCGGATTCAGTCTTAGCGAGCATGTCGTCTATGTAGACTTCTAGTTTGCTTCCGGACAGGTTTTGAAATATCTTGTTGACGAGTCTTTGATAGGTGGCTCCGGCGTTTTTTAGGCCGAAGGGCATCACTGTGTAGCAGTATGTCCCGTCTGGGGTGATGAACGCTGTTTTTTCTTCGTCTGGTCGGTGCATCGGAATCTGGTTGTAGCCAGAATATGCGTCCATGAAGCTGAGGTATCGGTGGCCGGATGCGGCGTCTACTAATCCGTCGATGTTTGGTAGGGGAAAGGCGTCCTTCGGGCAGGCTTTGTTGAGGTCGCTGTGGAGTCTTTTAGGACTACGAATTTGGATAAGATTGTCTTCTTTTGGTTGCTTGTTCCTATGGTGATGGGAAGGGTGATTGAGCCATCTGGTTTGAGAAAGTTGTCTCCGAGTTCTGTGACACCGTTGTGGTGTGTTTGGAGGTTGTCATTGTGGAGCCCGAGCTTATCGAAGGCTCCTCGGAAGAGGATGTTTGAGTCTGCCCCGGTGTCTACCAGTATCCTCCGTACTAGTCCTGTTCCGATTCTAGCCGAGATGACGAAGGGGAAGTCTTCGGCCGAGGTGCCGTGCTGGCAATCCTCTGGTAAGAAGGTTATCGTGTTGTCGGCCGCAATGGTTGGAGTCTGGTTTCTGACCGCCATTACTTTGAGATCTTTTTTCATTGTTAGTTTCGACTTGCTCGGTATGTCCTTACCCGTAATGACGTTTACGATGATGATGGGGTCGTCTTCTGGGCTTTTCCTGGGCGGTTGTTTTTGGGTTCTCGGGTTACGTCCGTCTTTTTCCGGTGACCTGTCTCTTTCCACGCGTCTTGGTTCTCTGATGATTTTGGCAAATTCTGGGAGTTTGCCGTCTCGTATGGCCTGTTCGAGGGCGTCTTTAAGGTCAAAACAATCTTGTGTTTTGTGACCGTATCCTCGGTGGTAGTCGCAGTAGAGGGTTTTGTTGCCTCCCGTCCTTTCCTTGAGTTGTCGGGCTTTCGGAATGATGCCTCGATCTGCTATTTGGTGGTATATGTCGGTAATTGGTGCTGTCAGGGGCGTATAATTAGAGAATTTACCAATTCTTGGTGGTTGGCTTGTATTTGTTGGTCTGGGGTGGTCTCTTTGATTCTCTCTGGGTGGTGGGTTTTGGCGAGAAGCCGAGTTACCGTGTTGGGTGTTGCCGTTTTGCCGTTTGTTGGCGGCGACGACTTGGCTGACTTCTTCGTCATTGATGTAATCTCTGGCGACGTTCTGGATCTCGTGCATGTCCATACTGGTTTAGTGGTGAGGTGTTTGTGAAAATCTTCGTTCATGAGTCCATTGGTTAGGTAAAGGCTTGCGACGGAATCCGTGAGTCCGTCGACCATCAGGCATTCGTCGTTGAAGCGGTCGAGGTATTTCCTTGTGGATTCTTCTTGTTTTTGCGTGACCCCCAGTAAGCTGATGGGGTGTTTGGCTTTAGTGATTCTGGTTGTGAATTGGGCCATGAATTTTTGTGTCACATCGTAAAAATTGGCTATGGATCCGTTTGGGAGGGCGTTGAACCATTTGATCGCCGGTCCCGCTAGGGTTACCGGGAAGGCTCTGCATCAGACCGCGTCGGCCGCTCCTTCCAGGTTCATTCTGGCTTCGAAGGCCGTTAGATGTTCCTGGGGATCTTTGGTTCCATCATACTTCATGTCGGTAGGTTTGTCGAAACCTTTGGGGAGTTTTGCTCTTAAAATTTTTTCTGTGAATGGTGTAGCTCCCATTATTATATGGTCGTTTCTTGTGCGCTTGGTGTTTCGGTCCCTCCGATCTTCGTCTGAGTAGTGTTGATAACTCAGATCTCGGGAATCGCTGCGGTTGTGTTTCTTATTGTATCGCCGTTCTGGCGATTTCTCGTGTCTGTGGTCGCGTGAGGCGCTGCGACCGTCTCTTCTGTTGTGTCGTCGGGTTGGCGACCTACCGCGGCGAGACCTTGATCTGGAAGTTGCATGGCTTCTGTGTTCGTTGTTGTGTTTTTCTCTATTGGTCAATTTGCCTTCGAGTTCCTGGACCCGGAGGCAGAGATCCTGGATGATCTGTGCCGCTTTGTCCCTAGCTTTCTCGGGATGTCGTTGGTCCGTGACGACGCGGTCGTTCGTGTGTTGGACGGTACTTGCTATTCTTGCTTGGTTTGTGACCTCCCGGTGTTCTGGGGTTGGGTTAAGCGGTCGGGAGTCATCCTGGCTTGAGGGGGTTTCCTCCAGGACGTCCCCCATCCGGCTTGGCTGGCGCAAGTCCCCACAGACGGCGCCAATGTACGAGATGTCTCTGGTACGGTTTGAAGGGTGGATCGGGAACCCGCGAACCTGAGCTGAAGCCGGGTTGCCTGACTGGAACAATGGGGGGAGGTACCTGCAAAGACACTCCGACGCTCAAGTCAGAATGGATCTAAGAGGTAGAAGGTGTGAGGAATGAATGAATACCTGGAAGGACTCCGGTCCTCTATTTATAGATGGTGGATATTCTTATCTTATCTTATCTGGTTAAGATAAGATGGACGTGTGAATTCGAAAGTCGGTTAGGAGCTCTGAAGGGCCGGTTTTTGGGCCTTCTGAGCGAGGTGCGGGTCGGAACCGGAAAACCGGGGTTGGGTACAGTCTCGGGTCCTAGATCCGTAGCTCGGATCCGTAACATAAGGTAAAAGTGGGGTTCTTTCTTCTGCCAGTAATTGGTTCTTAAGGTCGTTATTCAGCACCAGTGAAAGACATGAATGAATGAATAAATGTCGGTTGCTTGGTTGTTCAAATTGACAAAGAAATATAAGCAAAAAGGATTTATGGTCGGTTGGATTATTTAATTTTCTCTTACTTTGTACTTTATGCAAAGATACTATACTTTTGAGTTTTGAAAAACAGTCATAGTTAGGAAGGTTAGGTTCAGGTTGCGGGTATTATATGAACATACAAACTCATGAGCATCATCGTTCAATTGCTTGCTAATTATTGATTATATTTTTTATATTCTAGAAACAACGTGTTAGTCAATTATAGACTTTGAATTTTATAGATATATACTATTGTGTTTGAGTTTCGCTAAAAATATCAATTTTTTTGCATGTGGGTAAGAATTACTTTTTTTCACTGGCTTGTGGAGTTTACCGTGACCAAGAATTAACTAGTGGCAGTTTACTTTTTCCTGGTAAAATTCACCTGTATCACGGTACTATTTT
>NC_029791.2:54031822-54068827 GCF_000816755.2 Arachis ipaensis
AAGCTAATAGGAAGAAAAATATAAATAGTCATATTTTTAATATGTCTTTTTAAATAATAAGAGTCTCTTTTAAATTTATTTAAATTTTTGTATATTTTTTTTATTTGTCTTATGCTATTTTTTTCTCTTTTAGAGAATAATAAAAATTGAATTTTAGATTATTCAATCATAAAAACTCTAATGCTATGTTATTATACCAATTCTTTTAAAAACTTAAGCAGATAAAAAAAAAAACACATAAATAACTATCTCTCTAAATAACAACTTGAAAATGCAAAAAAATAAAGATCAAGGAAAAAAATAGTAATGGCACAAAAACAAAATTGGGTGAAGAAAAATGATCAAAAATATTTTTTAAAATCTATTCATTTTAACAAAAGATTTTAAGAAAAATAAAAATTATTTCTAAGAAAAACAATGTTAACATTTTTAAGAAAATAACATTTAGTTAAAAACATCTGTAAAAAAATATTTTCAAAAATAATGTTATGATACTCTTTAAATTTGTGGTGAAACAAATTTTCAAAAGTTTAATCAATTTTTGTTTTTTAAAAATAAATTTCATAGCAAAATATTAATACAAATTGTTAGCTTACTCAATCGTAAAGTTTTATTTACTTATATTAAATACAATAGTAGATTTTATTCTTTACACACAATGCAGTTATATATAAAATAAACTTGCACATATAAATAATTTAATTCTGCATTAATAACAGAATTAACCACCAATTCTCTCTCTCTCTCTCTCTCTCTCTCTCTTCTAACATGGTATCAGATGACATTTCTTCTACTTCTTGAACCTTTTGCAACTATTTTTTGGATTCTTCTAGAATTCACATTTCTTTTACATCATTTCTCTCCATCTATTTTTCCTTCTTCATCTTCTCTCATTCTTTCCCCTTTCTTTGGATCACACAATAGAGCTTGATGAGGTTTGATTACTGTGAAACTTCCTGCTTTTGGTTGTGCTTCAATTCTGATCAATGAGCCTTGGAAAGAAGCAATTGAAGTTCCATGGATCATCTTGCGTCTTCACAATCAGTAGCTCCCGTTTCACCTGTTGTTTCTTTGCATGCATCAATGACGGTCGATCCATATAATCTTTCCTCTTCTGATCAACCTGTATTGGTACTTGTCACTCAAAACTCACTAAGGACAATTATAATTCATGGAGTCGTGCAATGTGTAAAGCTTTAAATGCCAAACGAAAGCTTGGCTTCATCAACGGTTCTGTTTTTTCACCAGCTTCAATCACTGAGCCAGAGAGTTTTGAGAATTGGCAATGTGTGAACGATGTGGTGAGCAAATGGATTTTGAATTCAGTCTCAAAGGCGATTGCTACATCCCTTGTCTACACAGATTCAGCTGCAAAGGTGTGGAATGGCCTAAAGGAGTGATTTCAACATGGAAACAGCCCTCGTGTCTTCGAATTGAAGTGTGAACTGCTGAATCTTCATCAGGGAACCATGTCTGTTTCTCAATATTTCACCAAAATCAAAGTTCTATGGGAAGAGCTAAATTCTTACAAACCCGTTCAATGCAATTGTGTTAATGCCCGTGCAATGCATGCATTCCTTCAAGCAGAATATGTACACTGCTTCTTGATGGGCTTAGATGATTCATTTACACAAATTCGAGATCATATTCTGCTAATGGAACCTATTCTAGCTGTCAACAAAGTCTTGTCCTTGATCACTCAAGAAGAAAAGCACAGAGCACTTGAAGTTGGCTCCAACTTAACCTAGAACGAAGTAGCTTTCTTTACACGTAATCAACATTCACCTCATGATCAAGGTCGAGATAGAGCTTTAGTGAAGAAAGATCGCCTCCTCTGTGCACATTGTAGGATTCTTGGACACTCAATTGAAAAGTGTTACAAGATTCACAGTTATCCCCTCCCAATTATGGCAAGGGGAGAGGATTGAAACAATCGGTTCATCACGTGGCTACTATATAGACAAAACAAGAGAACACACCACCACTCAATTTGACTCACTCTCAAGTCCAGCAACTACTCAATTCGCTCAAGAATCAAAAGATTCAAGAAATTCCCTCTGCTGGAGCTACGGATGTCTCAACTTTAGCAGGTATAATCCTCAACACATCAATGACAAGATCATCATTCTTAAAGAGTTTTTAAAGCTTGGATAGTGGGGCCACCATTCACATAACTTATGATTGATTAATTTTTTCTTCCATTTACACTTCTAGAAAATTTTTTGTCTCTTTACCTAATGGTACTACCTTTAATGCTAATTTCATAGGTTTAGTCGTCATCAATTCTAATATCACCTTATAAAATGTCCTATATGTTCCTAAATTCCATGTCAATTTGTTATATGTATCTTCTTTCCTAGCTAATACCTCACTTATCATCACTATTGGTTTTCTTTCACCGTTCAACGCAGTAACTCATTTAAAAGAGGATTGGGAAGGGTGAGCTACATCAAAGTCGTCATATTTACTTCTAAATTCAATAAATTTGAATACTTCAAACTTTTGGCACAATCATTTAGGTCATATTTCTTCTAAAATTCTTCAACATTTAGCTAAAATCTTAGACGTGCCAAATAAATTAGATTGTAACAATTATGAGATTTTTCCAATTGCAAAGTTTCGAAAACACTCATTTAAACCTCATAATAAACTGTCTGAGCATGCTTTTGTGTTGTGTATTGTGATGTTTGGGGACTGATGAGCGGATATTTTATACGCGTTTTGAAGGTAATTTCATGTAGTTTTTAGTATGTTTTAGTTAGTTTTTAGTATATTTTTATTAATTTCTAGGCAAAATTCATATTTCTGGACTTTACTATGAGTTTGTGTGTTTTTCTGTGATTTAGGTATTTTCTGGCTGAAATTGAGGGAGCTGAGTAAAAATCTGATTCAGGCTGAAAAAGGACTGCAGATGCTGTTGGATTCTGACCTCCCTACACTCGAAATGGATTTTTTGGAGCTACAAGAGTCCAAATGGCGCGATCTCAATTGCGTTGGAAAGTAGACATCCAGGGCTTTCCAGCAATATATAATACTCCACACTTTGCTCAAGGATAAACGACGTAAGCGGGAGTTCAACGCCAGTTCCATGTTGCATTCTGGCGTTAAACGCCAGAAACAGGTTACAAGTTGGAGTTTAACGCCCAAAACAGGTTACAACCGGGCGTTTAACTTCAGAAATAGCCTAGGCACGTGTAAAGCTCAAGTCTTAGCTCCAGCAAACACCAAGTAGGCCCCAGAAGTGGATTTCTGCACTATCTGTCATAGCTTATTCATTTTCTGTAAACCTAGGTTAATAGTTTTAGTATTTAAACAACTTTTAGAGAGTTATTTTGAAACTCATGACATTTTTAGATCTGAACTTTGTACTCTTTGACGGCATGAGTCTCTAAACTCCATTGTTGGGGGTGAGGAGCTCTACTGTGTCTCGATGAATTAATGCAATTATTTCTGTTTTCTATTCGAACACGCTTGTTTCTATCTAAGATGTTCATTCGCACTTTGCGGTGACAGCGCACCTGGACCATTTTCACTGAGAGGACGGATGGTAGCCATTGACAACGGTGATCCACCAACACACAGCTTGCCATAGGAGGAACCTTGCGTGCGTGAAGAAGAAGACAAGGGGAAAGCAGAGATTCAGAAGACAAAGCCTCTCCAAAACTCCAACATAATCTCCATTACTACATAACAAGTATTTATTTCATGCTCTTTTATTTTTCGCAATTCAAAATGATAATCATAATTAATCTCCTGACTAAGATTTACAAGGTAACCAGAGATTGCTTCAAGCCAACAATCTCCGTGGGATCGACCCTTACTCACGTAAGGTATTACTTGGACGACCCAGTGCACTTGCTGGTTAGTTGTGCGGAGTTGTGAAAAGTATGAATCACAATTTCGTGCACCAAGTTTTTGGCGCCGTTGCCGGGGATTGTTCGAGTTTGGACAACTGACGGTTTATTTTGTTACTTAGATTAGGAAAAATTTTTCTTTTTGGTTTAGAGTCTTCTATTATTTTCTTTGGTTGAAAGTTTTTTTTTAAATCCTTATTTTCTCTTTTTAATTTTTTTGAAAATTTTTTTAATTAATAATTGAGTTTTTCTGTTTGAGTTTAGTTTCATGTTTTAAGTTTGGTGTCAATTGCATGTTTTTATTTTCTTTTAAATTTTCGAATTTGTGTTCATTGTTCTTTCTTAATCTTCCAGTTGTTCTTATTTATTTTCCTTGTTTGATCTTTAGTTTTTCTTATTCTGTGTCTTTTCTTATTTTTCTTGTGCTTTTTCAAAATATCAATTTTCAAAAATTTTTATTTATTAAATACCTTATTAAAACACGTTAAATTTATAGCTCAATTGGCTAGAGCGTTGTGCTTATGTTCTTGGTAATTGGCTGTCTTCTTTTTAAATTTTTTTCAAAAATAATTTTTCTTTGAATAAATCTTGTGCCAAACTTCAAGTTTGGTGTTCTCCTGTTCACTTTTCTTTTGTTTTCAAAAATTTATTTTGGTTTTCTAAAAATTTTAAGTTTGGTGTTCTTTCTTCATGTTCTTGTGTTCTTGTGAGTCTTCAAAGTGTTCTTGAGTCTTCTTTGTATTTTGATCTTAAAATTTTTAAGTTTGGTGTTTCTTGGTGTTTTTCCTCCAAAATTTTCGAAAATAAGGAGCATTGGATCTAAATATTTTAAGTTTTGTGTCTTTTTATTGTTTTTTCTCTTTCCTCATTGAATTCAAAAATATATTTTCCTTTTATTTTAACTGATTTTCGAAAATTACCTTTAAAAATTCAGATTTTTATTTTTAAAAAAAAATCAAATCTTTTCAAAATTCAAAATCTTATTCAAAAATCATATTCAAAAAATTTTCAAATCTCTTCAATTAATTAGTCAATTCAACATTCAAATTTCTTTTTATTTTATTTTTCTTTTAATTTTCGAAATCTATATTTTATTTTCTAATTATTTTACTTTATTTTATTTCATTTTTTCGGTTATTTTTTATTAAATAATATATATATATATATATATGTGTGTGTGTGTGTTTTACTTGCAATTCACATCATCTCCCTTTCTCCGTCATGGATCTAAGTGGAAATGAACAGTCCAGAAAGACAATGGGGTCATATGCTAACCCCACTACTGCTGCATATGGGAGTAGTATCTGTATACCCTCCATCAAAGTAGGCAGTTTTGAGCTAAATCCTCAGCTCATTGTCATGGTGCAGCAAAACTGCCAGTATTCCGGTCTTTCACAGGAAGAACCTACTGAGTTTCTGGCACAATTCTTGCAAATTGCTGACACAGTACGTGACAAGGAGGTAGATCAGGATGTATACAAATTGTTACTGTTTCCGTTTGCTGTAAAAGATCAAGCTAAAAGGTGGTTAAACAACCAACCCACAGCAAGCATAAGGACATGGAAACAATTATCAGACAAATTCCTGAATCAATATTTTCCTCCAAAAAGGATGACACAGCTAAGGCTGGACATCCAAGGCTTTAAACAAGAGGATGATGAATCCCTCTATAATGCTTGGGAGAGGTACAGAGGGATGCTAAGGAAATGCCCCTCTGAAATGTTTTCAGAGTGGGTACAGTTAGACATCTTCTACTATGGGCTTACAGAAGGAGCTCAGATGTCCCTAGATCACTCAGCTGGTGGATCTATACACATGAGAAAAACTATTGAAGAGGCTCAAGAGCTTATTGATATAGTTGCCAGAAATCAGTACCTGTACATAAGCAGTGAGTCCTCCATAAAAGAAGAAGCCAAAGCAGTGTCTACTGAACTTGGTCCTCCAGAACAAGTTGCTGAACTCAATCAACAATTGTGCTTTCTAATAAAACAGCTAGCAGAATTCAAGGAGATGCTACAAGACACTAAAAATGCTAATAAAAATATGGAGGCACAATTGAATCAGATAAAACAGCAGTTATCAAGGCAGATAACAGAAGAATGCCAGGCAGTTCAATTAAGAAGTGGGAAAATATTAAATACTTCGCTTCAGAACAGCAGAAAGCCAAGGAAAGAATAACTGACAGAAGATGAGCAGAATATCATCCAGAATCCCTCTGAAGACAGTAAGAGCCCAGAGAGGAATGATTCTGGCACTCAAATGCCAGAAAAGGATGGAGAGCTGGCGTTAAACGCCCAACCCATGCTCAGTTCTGGCGTTCAAACGCCACAAACAAGCAAGGAGTTGGCGTTAAACGCCCAAAGGAAGCTCAGTTCTGGCGTTCAAATGCCAGGAACAGGTAAGAAGTTGGCGTCCAACGCCAATCCAGCTTTCACCCCTGGCATTCAAACGCCAGCGAGGGATCAGACACACACAAGTGCTGATAACAACCCCTCTAAAAAGGCTTTTCCAACCACCTCTATAGGAAATAAACCTGCAGCAACCAAGGTTGAGGACTACAAAGCCAAGATGCCTTATCCTTAAAAACTCCGCCAAGAGGAGCAGGATAAGCAATTTGCTCGCTTTACAGACTACCTCAGGACTCTTGAAATAAAGATTCCGTTTGCAGAGGCACTTGAGCAAATACCTTCTTGTGCCAAGTTCATGAAAGAGATCTTGAGTCATAAGAAGGATTGGAGAGAAACTGAAAGAGTTCTCCTCACTGAAGAATGCAGTACAGTCATTCTGAAAAGCTTCCCAGAAAAGCTTAAAGATCCCAGGAGCTTCATGATACCATGCACATTAGAGGGTAATTGCACCAAGACAGCTCTATGTGATCTTGGGGCAAGTATCAATCTAATACCTGCATCCACTATCAGAAAGCCTGGTTTAACTGAAGAAGTCAAACCAACCCGGATATGTCTCCAACTTGCTGATGGCTCCATTAAATACCCATCAGGCATGATTGAAGACATGATTGTCAGGGTGGGTCCATTCGCCTTCCCCACTGACTTTGTAGTGCTGGAAATAGAGGAGCACAAGAGTGCTACTCTCATTCTAGGAAGACCCTTCCTAGCAACTGGATGAACTCTCATTGATGTCCAAAAGGGGGAAGTAACCCTGAGAGTCAATGAGGATGAGTTTAAGTTGAATGCTGTCAAAGCCATGCAGCATCCAGACACACCAAAAGACTGCATGAAAGTTGATCTTATTGACTCTTTAATAAAGGAGATCAACATGGCTACGAGTCTCGAATCAGAGCTCGAAGACATCTTTAAAGAGGTTCAGCCTGATCTGGGGGATTTAGAGGAATTGAAAGAGCCTCTGGAAATTCCTCAAGAAGAGGAAAAACCTCCTAAACCCGAGCTCAAACCATTACCACCATCCCTGAAATATGCATTTCTGGGAGAAGGTGACACTTTTCCAGTGATCATAAGCTCTGCTTTGAATTCACAGGAAGAGGAAGCACTACTTCAAGTGCGAAGGGCACACAAAACAGCTCTTGGGTGGTCCATAAGTGACCTTAAGGGCATAAGCCCAGCTAGATGCATGCACAAGATCCTATTGGAGGATGATGCTAAGCCAGTGGTTCAAACACAAAGGCGGTTAAATCCAGCCATGAAGGAAGTAGTGCAGAAAGAGGTCACCAAGTTATTGGAGGCTGGAATTATTTATCCTATTTCTGATATCCCCTGGGTGAGCCCTGTTCAATTTATCCCCAAAAAGGGAGGCATGACAGTGGTTCATAATGAAAAAAATGAACTAGTTCCTACAAGAACAGTTACAGGGTGGCGCATGTGTATTGACTACAGAAGGCTCAATACAGCCACCAGAAAGGATCATTTTTCTTTACTATTCATAGACCAGATGCTAGAGAGACTAGCAGGTCATGATTTTTACTGCTTTTTGGATGGCTATTTAGGTTACAACAAAATTGTAGTAGATCCCCAGGATCAAGAGAAAACTGCATTTATATCTCCATCTGGAGTATTTGCCTACAGAAGGATGCCATTTGGGCTGTGTAATGCACCTGCAACCTTTCAGAGATGCATGCTCTCTATTTTCTCTGATATGGTGGAAAAATTTCTGGAAGTCTTCATGGATGACTTCTTAGTATATGGAGACTCATTTAGCTCCTGTCTTGATCACCTGACACTAGTCCTGAAACGATGCCAAGAGACTAACCTGGTTTTGAACTGGAAAAAATGTCACTTTATTGTGACTGAAGGGATTGTCTTTGGGCATAAAATTTCAAACAAGGGGATAGAGATGGATCAGGCTAAAGTGGAAGTAATTGAAAAATTACCACCACCTGCCAATGTTAAGGCAATCAGAAGCTTTCTGGGGCATGCAGGATTCTATAGGAGGTTTATAAAGGATTTTTTAAAAATTGCAAAACCTCTGAGCAATCTGCTAGCTGCTGACACGCCATTTGTGTTTGACACAGAGTGTCTACAGGCGTTTGAAACTCTGAAAGCTAAGCTGGTCACATCACCAGTTATTTTAGCACCAGACTGGACACTACCATTTGAATTGATGTGTGATGCCAGTGATCATGCCATTGGTGCAGTATTGGGGCAGAGGCATGACAAGCTTCTGCATGTCATTTATTATGCTAGTCGTGTTTTAAATGACGCCCAAAAAAATTACACAACCACAGAAAAAGAATTGCTTACAGTGGTTTATGCCATTGACAAGTTTAGATCATACTTAGTAGGATCAAAAGTGATTGTGTACACTGACCATGCTGCTCTGATGGGGGTACCCACTTCTGCAACAAACAGCTTTACTCTGCCATGGTCCGGTATGGAATTAGCCACAAAGTGGCAACTCCATATCATCCATAGACAAATGGGCAAGCTGAAGTCTCTAATAGAGAACTGAAAAGAATCCTGGAATGGACTGTAAGTACCCGTAGAAAAGATTGGGCAAGAAGCTTGGATGATGCTCTGTGGGCCTACAGAACAACATTCAAGAGTCCTATAGGGACCTCTCCATACCAGCTTGTGTATGGTAAGACCTGTCATCTGCCCGTGGAACTGGAATACAAAGCCTACTGGGCAACCAGATTCCTAAACTTTGATGCCAAATTAGCTGGAGAAAAAAGATTGCTCCAGCTGAATGAGCTAGAGGAATTCAGACTCACTGCTTTCGAAAATGCCAAGCTTTACAAAGAGAAAGCAAAAAGGTGGCATGACAGAAAGCTGTCATCTAGAGTCTTTAAACCAGGAAAAAAGGTTCTGCTGTTTAACTCTAGGCTCAGGCTATTCCCTGGGAAAATGAAATCCCGGTGGAGGGGACCATATGTGATTACAAGTGTGTCACCATATGGCTATGTGGAGCTTCAAGACATTGATTCTAATAAGAAGTTCATTGTTAATGGACAGAGAATCAAACATTATCTTGAAGACAATGTTGAGCAGAAATGCTCAAGGTTGAAGCTAGATTAAAAAAGCTTAGCAAGGTCCAGCTAAAGACAATAAAGAAGCGCTTGCTGGGAGGCAACCCAGCCATTAGCAAAACTCTTTCTGTTATTTTATTTTATTCTATTCTTCATTTTATTTATTTTTAAAAGCATATAAGTTCCATATTAACAAGGTAAAGAGTCAATTGCATAAGTTCACAGGGCTACAGAAGGATTCAGAGCACAAAACAGAAAAAGGAGCTCACTGGCAAGAAAACGCCAGTAAGAGGGACCATTGGGCGTTAAACGCCCAAAAGGAGCATCTACTGGGCGTTTAACGCCAGTGGAGATAGCCATCTGGGCGTTAAACGCCAGAAAGAAGCAGCTTCTGGGCGTTTAACGCCAGATTTACAGCATCCTGGGCGTTCAGAAAAATGCCCAGTGACAAAGGAGTTTCTGGCGTTTAACGCCAGCTGGAAGCAACAGTTGGGCGTTAAACGCCCAGACCAAGCACCAAGTGGGCGTTAAACGCCCAAAACATGCAGCAGTTGGGCGTTTAACGCCAGGATTGTGGGGAGTAGGCAATTTCGTTTTCAATCCAAATTTTTTTTCCATTTTTTATGTTTCAATTCATGATTTCTTGCACAAACATGTTACAAATCCTAATTTTTCAAATCCTTTTTCAAAAGATATCAAATGTATCTTAATTCATAAACCCTTTTTTTTATCCTCTTCAAATTATTTTCAAGTCCTTTTCAAAACAATTTTTTCTCTTTTCCTTCTAAAATCTTTTCAACTCATCAATATCTTTTTCAAATCTTCACAACATCTTTTTCAAAATTCAGATTTATCTTTTTCAAATATCTTTCATATCTTTTCAATTTTAAATTACATCTTTTCCTATCATACTTATCTTTTCCAAATCACTTTTTCTATCATATCTTTTTCAAACAATTTTTGAAACCCACCCCCTTCCCTTTAAATGTTGGTTCGGCCTCCCCCTCACCTCCACAATTTGGACTTGGCTCTCCTCATATCCCTCTCCTTTCTTTTCTTTTACTTGAGGACAAGCAAACCTCTAAGTTTGGTGTGTTTATCCGTGATCACTAAGCCAATACCCACTAAGATCATGGCTCCTAAGGGAAAACAAACCAACTCAAGAGGCAAGAAAGAGAATATTCTAAAACCACTTTAGAATCAAGGGAAGTTCTTAACCAAAGAACATTCAGACCATTACTACAAAATAATGGGTCTAAGGTCAGTGATCTCGAAAGTTAAATTTGATCTAAAATAAGACAAATATCCGGAGATCCAAGAGCAAATCTGAAACAGGTGCTGGGAAGTCCTAGCTAATCCTGAAACAAAGGTGGGAAGAAATATGGTTCAGGAATTCTACGCAAATCTGTGGTAGACGGACAGGTAGAGAATAGCGGGAACCGCATTCTATGACTATAGAACTCTGGTTAGAGGGAAGATTGTTCACATCCACCCTAACAAAATAAGAGAGATCTTCAAGCTGCCTCAACTGCAAGATGACCCAGACTCCTTTAATAGGAGAATGATGAGATCAAACCTGAACTTGGACAAGATCCTAGAGGACATATGTCTCCCTGGAGCTAAATGGACAACCAACACAAAGGGTGCCCCGAACCAACTCAAAAGAGGAGATCTCAAATCAGTCGCCAGAGACTGGATGGACTTCATTCGGCGCTCTATATTGCCCACTAGCAACCGCTCTGAGGTCACCATCAGAAGAGCAGTGATGATTCATTGCATTATGCTGAAAAAAGAAGTGAAAGTTCATCAGCTGATTGCTTGTGAGCTTTACAAGATTGCAAACAAGAACTCCAAAGATGCCAGATTGGCTTATCCAAGCTTGGTCTCTCTGTTATGTAAAGATGCTGGTATAAAAATGGGAGTGGATGAGTACATCCCAGTTGAGCTACCAATCACCAAAAAGTCTATGGAAGGACAACAAGTGTAGAACGAATGATGAGAGGAACTTTTGCGTGGTCTAGAAATTTGCGGATAAATCCTCGTTGCAAGTATAGTTTCTAAACCTTCAAAAGTCCTTTCATACAAACGTTTTGGTTGTCACAAGTAACAAACCCCTTTAAAATTGATAACCGAGTATTTAAACCTCGGGTCGTCTTCTCAAGGAATTGCAGGGAGGTATATTCTTATTATTGGTTATGCAAAGGTATGTTTTGGGGTTTTGGATTAAGGTAAAAAGTTAGTTGAATGACAAGTAAAATAAAATAATAAAAATAAACTCTTGGCAAAGTATGAGAACTGGAAGTCCTGTCCTAGTTATCCTTATCGATTGTGATGAGAGTTGGATTTTTCTCCCACTTTGTTAACCTCTAACTATGAAGGTGAGTTAAGTGGATGAATTAATTTCGATTCCTCAAGTCCCAGTCTTTCCTTAGAAAAAGTTAGAGTTATTGGAACTCGAATTAATTCTTGAAGAATTCCAATTTTCAATCAACAATGAGTTTGATAACTCGAGAGTCACCAATTAATCAACCAAAGCCAAAAGGGGAGAAATTCTATTTGAATGAAAATAATTTGGATAAATGGAGAACATTAATAAATTAAAGAAAGCAATCATAAGTCTGAAATACCTCAAATTATATTAAATAAAATATTCAAATTTAACATGGAAAAAGGTTCATAAGCCAATTTGGCAACATTTGTAGATACGAATAAAAGCATTAAAGTAAAAGTAGAATAGAAACATAAATAAAAGTAAATATTAAACCTGGAATGAAGAAACGAAGAAATCCTAATCCTAATCCTAAATCCTAAGAGAGAGGAGAGAACCTCTCTCTCTAAAAACTTCATCTAAAACTAAAATTATGAATTATGAGAGCATGATTATGAATGGATGCATTCCCCCACTTTATAGCCTCTAATATGTGTTTTCTGGGCCGCAAACTGGGTCGGAAACAGCCCAGAATTCGCTGGAGATGAAATCTGCCATGCTGGTTTTTCGCCACTGCAATGCATCCGCGTGGATCACGCAACCGCGTCACCAAGCGTCAGAGAAACTATGGCATATTATATATCAAATCGAAGCCCCGGACGTTAGCTTTCCAACGCAACTGAAACCGCGTCGTTTGGACCTCTGTAGCTAAAGTTACAGCCGTTTGAGTGCGAGAGGGTCAGGCTGACAGCTTTGCAGTTCCTTCAACTTCTTGTATTCCTTCCACTTTTGCATGCTTCCTTTCCATCCTCTGAGCCATTCCTGTCCTATAATCTCTGAAGCACTTAACACACATATCAAGGCATCTAATGGTAATAAGAGAGAATTAATATTAGCAAAGATAAGTCCAAAGAAACATGTTTTCAATTAAAGCACATAATTAGGAAGGCAAATGTAAAACCATGCAAATAGTATGAATAAGTGGATAAAGAGTAGATAAAAACCACTCAATTGAGCACAAGATAAACCATAAAAGAGTGGTTTATGAACGAACCCATCAAGAGGAGAGCACAGGAGTTTCTCCCAGAAATCCCTCAAATTGAATACTGGGAGCGCCTAGAAGCATCTGTCACCAAGTTGCAAGAAGCTGTGGATCAACTGAAGGAATAACAGCAAAATCAAAACAGCATGCTCTGCAAACTGCTTAGAGAACAAGAAGAGCAAGGGCGTGAACTGAAGGAATTGAAGCGCTAGAAGCTATCTCTTGAAGGGCCAAGCACTCCACAAAAGAGGCATCCACCTCCCAAATTCAAGGTTGTTGAGTTCTAATCTTAGCCTTAACTCTGTGATAATTGTTCTTATTAAGAAATTTACCTTAGAAGTTATATATGAGTAGTAGTAATTAGTATCTCTATTTTGATTTTATCTCCAATTAAGCTATAATTTATTTTTCTCATCATCATCAAACATGAATAAAATAGTAGATTTTTATTATAAGGAGGCAATATTTTTTTGAGTTCTTAATAAGGAAAATTCTAATTATCTATATGTGGTGGCAATGCTTTTTGTCTTCTGAATGAATGCCTGAACAGTGCATATTTTTTATATTAAATTTTATGAATGTTAAAATTGTTGGCTCCTGAAAGAATGATGAACAAGAGAAATGTTATTGATGATCTGAAAAATCATGAAATTGATTCTTGAAGCAAGAAAAAGTAGCAAAAAAAAAAAAGAGAGAGAGAGAAGGAGCAGTAGAAAAGCCAATAGCCCTTAAAACCAAAAGACAAGGGTAAAAAGGATCCAAGACTTTGAGCATTAATGGATAGGAGGGCCTAAAAGGAATAAAATCCTGGCCTAAGCGGCTAAACTAAGCTGTCCCTAACCATGTGCTTGTGGCGTGAGGGTGTCAAGTGAAAACTTGAGACTGAGCGGTTAAAGTTAAGGTCCAAAGTAAAAACAGAGTGTGCTTAAGAACTCTGGACACCTCTAATTGGGGACTTCATCAAAGCTAAGTCACAATAAAAAAAGGTTCACCCAGTTATGTGTCTGTGGCATTTATGTATCCGGTGGTAATACTGGAAGACAAAGTTCTTAGGACCACGGCCAAGACTCATAAAATAGCCGTGTTCAAGAATCAACATAATAAACTAGGAGAATCAATAATACTATCTAAATTCTGAGTTCCTATGGATGCCAATCATTTTGAATTTCAAAGGATAAAGTGAGATGCCAAAACTATTCGGAAGCAAAAAGCTACTAGTCCCGCTCATTTGATTAGAATCTGAGCTTCACTTAAAACTCTGAGATATTATTGCTTCATGATTTCTCTTCATCCTATTTTATTTGTCTAGTTGCTTGGAGACAAGCAACAATTTAAGTTTGGTGTTGTGATGAGCGGATATTTTATACGCTTTTTGAGGGTAATTTCATGTAGTTTTTAGTATGTTTTAGTTAGTTTTTAGTATATTTTTATTAATTTCTTGGCAAAATTCATATTTTTGGACTTTACTATGAGTTTGTGTGTTTTCTGTGATTTCAGATATTTTCTGGCTGAAATTGAGGGAGCTGAGCAAAAATCTGATTCAAGCTGAAAAAGGACTGCAGATGCTGTTGGATTCTGACCTCCTTGCACTTGAAATGGATTTTTTGGAGCTACAGAAGTCCAAATGGCGCACTCTCAATTGCGTTGGAAAGTAGACATCCAGGACTTTCCAGAAATATATAATACTCTATACTTTGCTCAAGGATAAATGACGTAAGCTGGCGTTCAACACCCGTTCCATGTTGCATTCTGGCGTTAAACGCTAGAAACAGGTTACAAGTTGGAGTTAAACGCACAAAACAGGTTACAACCTGGCGTTTAACTCCAGAAACAGCCTAGGCACGTGTAAAGCTCAAGTCTCAGCCCCAGCACACACCAAGTGGGCCCCAGAAGTGGATTTCTGCACTATCTATCATAGCTTATTCATTTTCTGTAAACCTAGGTTACTAGTTTTAGTATTTAAACAACTTTTAGAGATTTATTTTGAATCTCATGACATTTTTAGATCTGAATTTTGTACTCTTTGACGGTATGAGTCTCTAAACTCCATTGTTGGGGGTGAGGAGCTCTGCTGTGTCTCGATGAATTAATGCAATTATTTCTGTTTTCTATTCGAACACGCTTGTTTCTATCTAAGATGTTCATTCGCACTTCAATATGATGAATGTGATGATTCGTGACACTCATCACCATTCTCAATCTATGAACACGTGCCTGACAACCACTCCCATTCTACCTTTGATTGAATGAGTATCTCTTGGATTCCTTAATCAGAATCTTCGTGGTATAAGCTAGAATCCATTGGCAGCGCAAGGGTTGGGCGTAGTGACAGACGCAAAAGGATCAATGGATCCTATTCCAGCATGAGTGAGAACCGACAGATGCTTAGCCGTGCGGTGACAGCGCACCTGGACCATTTTCACTGAGAGGACGGATGGTAGCCATTGACAACGGTGATCTACCAACACACAGCTTGCCATAGGAGGAACCTTGCATGCGTGAAGAAGAAGACAGGGGGAAAGCAGAGATTCAGAAGACAAAGCATCTCCAAAACTCCAACATAATCTCCATTACTGCATAACAAGTATTTATTTCATGCTCTTTTATTTTTTGCAATTCAAACTGATAATCATAATTAATCTCCTGACTAAGATTTACAAGGTAACCATAGATTGCTTCAAGCCAACAATCTCCGTGGGATCGACCCTTACTCACTTAAGGTATTACTTGGACAACCCAGTGCACTTGCTGGTTAGTTGTGCTGAGTTGTGAAAAGTGTGAATCACAATTTCGTGCACCAGGGACCTTATCATGTCCCAACATATAATGGAAAGTGTTACTTTCTTACCTTAGTTGATGATGCTACTCGTTTTTGTTGGATTCCTTGCTACTCACCAAATTTAAAGCTACAGTTTGCTTAAAAGATTTCTATAGCATGATAGAAACTCAATTCAATGTCAAAATCAAATGCATTAGGTCTCATAATTCTTGACATGGAGGAGGATGAAAGTGACTCTATCATCTTGGGAAGACCATTCCTAGCCACTGAAAGAGTTCTGATTGATGTGGAGAAAGGAGAATTGGTTCTGATGATGCATGAGGATTACTTGGTATTCAAGGTTTTTAGACCTTTACATCACTCTAATGAGGGAGGTACTTACATGAAGAGTGAACTCACTAACCCATGTCTCTAAGGATGCCTGACTGAAATACAGCAGAGTTCACAGTTCAAATCTCCTTTGGTGGGAGTCAACATAATTTTTTCTGATATCAAACCTAAGTTTGGTGTTGGGTGTGCATCATCCACCAAGGAGGAAGGTCCCAATAAGAAGGTACCTAGGGGTTGGTGGAACAAGAACATCCCCACTGATGATTTCTCACTAAGAATGAAAATGGTAATTACTAAAAGTCCGATCCTGCCTCATACAGTGAACAGGATCCTCTTTCTTGAGCATATAGAGTTAATCCATGAGAATATAGAAAAAAGATTCACAGTGAGAGGTGAGAAGCTAAGGGCCTATGATCACCCCCTCCTTAGTGGAGCTGACCATCAAGCTAGTCACGGTAAAGAAGCGCTTATTAGGAGGTAACCCAACCCTGAGTATCCTTTGGTTTTTATTTCAGTTTCATTTTCATATATTTATGATTTTTATTCATAGTTTTCCCATGGTTTTATAATGTTTGTGGTCATGCAAAGTGTATAGAACAGGGATAGGAAGAACCTAGAGGAGAAACAGAACATCCTGGAGAGCATTAAGGCGCTAAATGCCAGAATGGGTGTTCAGCACCAGAGATGGCACAATTTTCAAGGAGCTTGCTGAAGGATGGTTCTAAAACCCAAGCTGGGAGTTTAGCGCTTGGATTGGCAGCAAAAAGCTGGCGTTAAAAGCCAGGGAGGGCATTTAATGCCCACGAGGGGAAAAATTCTCAAGGCAACCCATGCCTCATAGGGCACTAAACGTCAGCTGGGCGTTTAGCACCAAGACTCGTCCTCAAGTTTTTTTTTAAAAAAAAGAGATCCAATTCTGGCGTTAAACGCCAGGGGTGGCATTTAACGCCCTAGATGGCATGAGCAGTATAGTATTGAGGCGCTAAATGCTGGAGCTGGCGTTTAGCGCTAGCAACGTGAATTTTAAATTTTGAAGAAGGTTCTTCACTGTTACCAATAGTTACTTTCCTTCCTCGCTCCCCTTTGACCATTCAACTCAACACCCTCTCTTCCCCTTACCCACTATACCATCCACATTCATGCACTCATTTCGCAATCACCCTTCACATCACACAATCACCCCCTATCAATCCATTCACTTCTATCCACTTTCCCATATTCACCTACCCCAATCACCATTAACTTTATTCAATTCCCTTAAACCCCATACCCCCTACCAACCGTAACTACCCCCACTATATATATCCCTCATAATTTTTCATTTTTCACTACAACATTCCCCACTTCCTTTATATTCCATTCTTTTTCCTTTCACTTCCCATATCCCAATTTCATCTCCTCTCTCTCTCTTTTAACCCCTACCAACTGTAACCCACCCCTTCCATTACAACACCACAACCCTTTTTTACTTTCCCCACACCTATATCACTTACATCCTTTCCCTCCCCTTTATTTCTTTCTTACCCAACGACACTCCCTCTCTCTCTTCCCATACATTTTCTTTTTTATCATTTCATTTTCACCACACCCTCATAGCCGAACCCACCTTTTCACTTTCTTCCTTCTTTTTGTGTTTCTCTCTTTGGTCGTTCTTCTTATTCTCTTTTTCTTTGCTCGAGGATGAGCAAAACCTTTAAGTTTTGTGTTGTGATGCGCTGCTTCTATCTTTTATCATATTTCACATGGCACCCAAAACTGGTGAATCCTCTTCAAGGAAGAGAAAGGAAAAATCTCCTGCATCCGGTCCATATGACTTTATCTAGTTCTTCTCTAAGACCCACGAGGATCACTTTAATAAAATAGTGAGCGAAAAGAAAGTGATCCTAGAGGTCTGCTTTGATCTGCAGCCAGATGAGATTTGGAGATCCGAAAACAGATTCTGAGAATGGGTTGGAAAGTGCTATGCAACCGCGTGACTGAAGTGGGTGTGCTGATGGTCAAGGAGTTCTACAGCAAAGCTTGGTGACTTACAAGCATGTCAAAGGCATGAACCCTGACCTAAAGAACTGGCGCACTATGGTTCAAGGGAGAATCCTAGAGTTTAGTCTGGAGAAGGTGAGGGAGATACAACACCTACCACCATCCAGAGATGACCCTCACCCTTACATTCAGAGGGTCAAATTGACTAGAGACTGGACCAAATTCTCACTGACATATGCCTCCCCGGAGCACAGTGGAGGAGGGATGCTAGAGGTCAGCCGTACCAGCTGGGCAGGCACGATCTGAGGCCAGTTGCTAGTGGATGTGATGCGTAAGTATCTTGTACCTATTTTCCCGTTGTTTTCTAGTCGTTTTTAGTCAAAATTTATTAAGTTTTATTATTTAGTGTAAAAATCTTCTTTGGATGCTACTTTGAGTTGTTTTAGTATTTTTATAATTTCAGGTGAAATTCGGAGCAAGTTAGCAGAGTTTTGTGTGAAAAGGAGAATTTGGAGCAACCCTCTTGAGCGCTAAACGCCAGCCTGGCATTTAGCGCCAGTAAGTCAGCACTCTAGGAATGTCTCTACCTCTTATGGGTGCTAAATGCCCAACTGGCATTTAGCACCAGACAATCCGAGCCAAGCCCACACTTTTGGAGCATCTCTAGTTGGATTTAGCCTTTATTAGTTATCTTATCTTTTATTTTTGTAATTTTTATTTACAAACAATATCTTTTAGTTTTAAGATTTATTATTTTATTTTATTTTCAAATCAAATTAGGATAGATATAAAAGGGAAAAGATTCACCCTTTAGGGGGATCTTCTCTCTTCTGCACTTTTTAGAACCTTTGTTTTCTCTATAAGTCATGAGCCACTAAACCTTCTTGGTTAAGTTTAAGAGTTCTGTTTATTTCTATGGATTGAGACTATTGCTTTTCTATTTTAATTAATTTACTGATTCAGTTTCAAGGATTACTTTTGTTCTTAATTTTATGAATCTTGGTGGAACGAGAGTATGACCCTTATTCTAGATGCATTCTTGTGACCCTTGGGAGATGTCTCTCACTTGATAATAGCTTGAAAGTAAATTTCTCCAAAATTACTAATTACTTGAACTAATTTGGATACGTGACATATAATCTGTTTAACTTTGGATAATTTGGGTTTCTATGGCCATAAACTAGATTTGAACTTAACCTTCTAATCAGAATCAAGTGAGCAAGAGATTGGCGATTGATGAAGGTTAGAGGAGACTAAATTACTAAGAGATTATGGTTTAGTCAATTATAGTTTGCCATGAAATGAATCGTACATGATTAAAATTGTTGGTAAGAAAACTTGATTTAGAAAAGTAAACATCTCCAATACCTTAACTGTTTCTCTCATTGATTTCTACACCAAACGCATTGTTTGCTTTCTTTACTCTTAATTCATTGTTTAATGCTCATAAAACCCACACAACCAAGTTTTCTGTTTGCCTGACTAAGCCAATCAGTTGACCATTGTTGCTCAGTTCCTCAGTCCTCGTGGGATCGACCCTAACTTACCTGAGGTATTACTTGGACGACTCGGTGCACTTGCCAGTTCAGTTATGGATATTCTAAATCTGCACCAGGATGGCTGGAGTTCATTCAATGCTCCATCATCTCTACAAGTAACCGGTTCGAGGTTGCTATTGACTGAGCCGTGATGAATCATTGCATCATGCTCGGCAATAAGGTGGAGGTGCATCGGGTGATCCCTCAGGAGTGATACAGCATAGCGGCGAAGGCCTCCACCTTTGCTAGATTGGCCTTCTCCCACCTTATCTTTTGCCTATGTGAGGCTGCCCGCAACCACATTGAGCGGCCTATCACTAGGAGGGGCATGGAGTATGCCAAGGAGCTGGGATGAGCACTACCTCAGGAGCCAGTTTTCCCTCCTCAGCAGGAGCAGCTTGAAATGCCTCAAGGATTTTATTTCCCTCCTCGAGACTATTGAGACCAGTTGACCACATCTATTGTGGAGTTGACATTTTCTATTGATCAGCTGAGGTTAGAGCATCAGGACCACTCTGCCTTCCTCCATTAGCTAGTGGAGGAACAATAGGGCCAAAGGCGGGATCTAGAGGAGCTGAAGCACTGGAGAGGATTCCTAGGAGGAAGTAACCACCAGGACTAAGGTGGTTGAGTTTCATTATCTGTTGCTTTATCTATTTTCTGTTTTTCTGGTCATTATATTATATCTTATTTCCTGTTGTTTATTTGAAAGCCTTTGCATGAGTAGTAGTAGTAGTATTTTATTATTTTTCTAGCTTAATTATTTAATTTAGTACTTATGTTTATATTGAAAATTGTCTCATGTATTGCTCACTAAACTTCAAAAATTAAAAAGAAAAGAAGTAGAAAAATGCATGAGACTTGGGTTATATATTATGACTTATTCTGGTTACTTTGATGTGGTGGTATTATTTATGATTCTGAATGTATGAACTGAATAGTGCATGATTGATAATGAAGTTAAGAATGTTGATTCTTGAGTACAGGAACTTAGAAAAATATTATGAATTCTCCAAAATTGAGTAAGAAATTGAACTTTGAAGCAAAACAACAGCAAAAAAAAAAGAAAAAAAAATAAAAAAAGGTCCAAGACTCTAAGCATCAATGGTTAGGAAGGTCAAATATGATTAAAAGCTCAAAAGAGTTGTTTTCCTAACCAAATGCTTGTGGTGTGAATGTGTCAAGTAACCCTTGAGACAAAGCCCTAAGAGTCGAGACCAAGTGCAATTGCAGAGTATGACAAAGGCTCTGAGCACCACTGACTGGGAGAAATTAAAAGAAAAGAATTAGAACTCAAAGAGTTCCCCATTTAAGTGCTTGTGGTGTTTTTTTTGTGCCAAGTAAAGCTTGAGGACAAAATACTAAAAGTCACGGCTAGGCTCAAGGTGTAAAGCACCAAAGAAAAGAAAAGAAAAAGCTGTGTTCAAGGATCAATCAGAGCTTGAAAAGAAAGGGAATCCATAATATCATCTGGGTTCTAGTTCTGAAGGATATCAATGTTTCTGAGCTTCAAAGGATAGTGAGATGTCGAACCTATTCAGAATCACAGTGTCATTAACCCCACTCAGTAATTGGACATGAGCTTAAATGAACACTCGAGTCTTGGGGTAATTTCTCTTCTCAGTCCTATATTATTTTTAGTTGCTTGAGGACAAGCAATAGTTCAAGTTTAGTGTTGTGATGCGTGAGCATCTTTACCTTATTTTCTATTTATTTTAAGTTAGAATTTAATGAGTTTTAATCTTATTTTAGTGTTTTGAACCTCTTTGGATGCTACTTTGAGTTGCTTTAGTGATTTAATTATTTCAGGTGAAGTTCGAATCAGTTTGACAGAGTTTTTGTGCAAAAAAAAGAGAAGAATTAGAGCTGTCCACTAGGACGCTAAACGCCAAGCCTGGCATTTAGCGCCAGCAACTCAGAACGAAGGAGCTTTCTGCCCACAAGAGCGCTAAACGCTGCAACTGGCGTTTAGCGCCAGCAATCCGGACCACATTCTCATCAATGAAGCATCTTTAGTTGGATTTAACTTTTAATTACTCTATTTTATTTTATTTTAGTTATTTTTAATTACTCTTTAGGTTTAGAATTTATTATTTTATTTTATCTTAGTCTTAAATCAAATTTGGTTAGATATAAAAGGGAAAAGATTCACTCTTTAGGGGGATCTTCTCACTTCCGCACTTTCACATTTTTTAAACCCTAGTTTTCTCTCTGAAGCATGAGCCACTAAAACTCCTCGGTTTCAAGAATTACTTTCGTTCTTCATCTTATGAATATGGGTAGATCAGAAGAATAACCCTTATTCTATATGCGTTCTTGTGATTCTTAGAAGAGTTATCTCACTTGAACAACAGCTTGAAAGTAAATTCCTCCTAAATTGCTAATTACTTGGACTTAATAGGATACATGACATATAATCCTTTTATATTTGGGTAATTAGGGTTCTTGTGACTATAAACTAGAATTGAACTTAACCCTCTAATCAAAATTAAGTGACTAAGACATTGGCGGTTAACTAGGTTAGAGGAGACTAAATTACTAATACATTAGGGTTTAGTCACTGACAGTTTGCTATGAAATGAATCTTGCATGATTAAATTAGTTGGTAAGAAAACTTAATTCGAAACAATAAACTTCTCCGAAATCTTACTGTTCTCTCCCATATATTTCACACCAATCATACTGTTTGCCTTATCTACTCTCTGAATTACTGTTTAATGCTTTTAAACCCTGAAACATCACTTTCTGCTTGCTTGACTAAGGATTCATTCGACCATTTTTGCTTAGTCCATCAATCCTCTGGGATCGACCCTCACTCACCTGAGGTATTACTTGGTACGACACGGTGCACTTACCGGTTCAGTTGTGGATATTCTAATTCCGAGACCAGAGGCTCCTAAGAAGAAAGTGCCCAAGGGATAAAGAAACAAGAAGGTCCCCACTTAAGGTTTCTCCCCTGTGTTGAAAGTGGTGTTGACTCACAATCCTTCTTTGCCATATGCATTGAATAAGATCCTCCTTCTTGAGTATATTGAGTTATTCCATGAGAACACAGGGAGAAGATTCACAGTGAGAGGGGAGGAGTTAAAGCATTAATATCAACCTCTACCATAGCAATAATCAACCGTCAAGTTAGTGACGTTAAAAAAGCACTTGTTGGGAGGCAACCCAATATTGAGTATCCTTTGATTTTATTTGTTTTTTATTTTTTGTTATTTTATTTGGTTGTCCATAATTTTCCTTCTTTTTACATGTATTTGGATCATGCAAAGTGTTTATAATAGGAACATGTGTAATTAGAAGGGAGTTCAGAACACTCTGGAAGAGTTTCAATTCGGGTGCCTCGGCGCTAAACGCCGTGACATGGCATTTGGCACCAGGAGCCATGTATTTCAAGATAAAGCTACTGACTTGGTGGCGCTAAACGCCAAGACCTGGCATTAGCGCCAAGAAGCATGTAGTTTGAGGAGATGCTACTATCTTAGTGGAGCTAAACGCTGTTATCTGGCGTTTAATGCTAGGGGTGTTCCAATTTGTGATTTAGCTATTGTGTTAGTGGCGCTAAACGCCACTACCTAAGCGTTTAGCGCCAGGGTATATTAAAAAAAAAATTAATAGTCATAATAAATGAATTTTTCCTTATATCACTCTCTCCTTCTTTTAAATTATTTTTGTTTTTGCTCACCCGTGTATTTTTTTATGTCCCTCCCCATTTTCAGTTTTTCTTTACTTGAGGACAAGCAAACTTTTAAGTTTGGTGCTGTCGAGTGAGCTCGCTCTTTACCTTATCATCAATGGCACCATGGGGAGGTGAATCTTCTTCATGGAGGAGCACAGGTTGAGGAGTAAGACGACCACTAGGATGACTGTGGTGGTTGAGCTTTCTATCGTTCTATTCCCCTTTTCCATACTTATTTTGTGATTTTCCTATTTTCTGTTGATTTTTCTATCCTTTGCATGATCTTTAGTATTTTCAGTCCTTTTATTTTATTTTAGTTTCATTCAGTTATTTTTATTTTAAAATAATGTCTCATGTATAGCTCACTAAGCTTAAATTAAAAAAAAAAAGAGAAAAATGGTGTAATGCATGAGCAGTTGAGTTTATATTTAGAATTGTCTTGTTTAATTAAATGTGGTGGTATTTATTTGTGTTTTTGAATGCATGAAAAGAACAGTGCATATTTGATCCTGAGAACAAAGGATGTTGACTCATGAGAAACATGAATTTAGAGAAGTATTATGAATTCTTTAAAATTAAACAAGAAGTTGATCCTTGAAACAAAAGAAACAGCAAGAAAAAGAAAATAAAATGTAGGGCCCAAGGCTCTGAGCATCAATGGCTATGAAGGTTAAAAATGATCAAAGCTCGAAGAGGTGTTTTCCTAACTATATGATTGTGGTGTGAATATGTCAAAGAATTCTTAAGACAGAGCACTTAGAGTCAAAGTCAAGTGTAAATAAAGAGAAGTCAAAGGTTCTGAGCACCATTGACTGGGAAGAATCAATAGAAAAATCAGAGCTCAAAGGGTTTCCCAGTTATGTGCTTGTGATATTTTTTCATCAAGCAAAGCTTGAGACAAAATATTTAGAATCACGGCTAGGCTCAGGGTGCAAAACACCAAAGCAAACAAAAGAAAATGCTATGTTCAAGGATTAATCGGATGTTAAAAGAGAGAGATTTCATAACATTATCTGGATTCTAGTTCTTAATGATATTGGCATTCTTGAGTCTCCAAGGGACAATGAGATGCCAAAATTATTCATGATCACAGTGGAGTGAACTACCAACCTGGCTCCTGACCATTTCACACAATGACAAAACAACCCCTGACAAATATTGTAATCCACTTCGGTCCCTATCCCATACCTCCGTCACACAAGCCAATCCTTGAGGGTGAATCTCCGGTAAGAATGAACGAAAAACGCTGAACTGTCACAGTGAGCGTGTGTGAGCTCGCTGACGTGGACGACTACTGCAGACGTGGACACCTGAAATGGTCAGGGGGTTAATTGTCCGCATCCATGTCAACATAAAACGTGGTCGTTTTGAGGGGAGGTGACAAAAACGTTTATTTCACATTGTACCATTCCATAAAAACCCTTTGTTCACCTTTCTGAATTACTAGAAGACCCTAGGAGAGAACGTTTTTCACCTTCATAAACATTGTTTACCTTGGGGAGTTAGAGTGTCGTGTTGACGTTGTTACTAGGGTGGGCATTGACAAGCTGACATCGTTGTCGTTAACGGAGCTCTGACGGCGCTTGGAGGAATTGACTGACGGTGCTTTTAACGGTCTAAGTAAGCCCTATTCTCCATGGACCTCTTTGTCTCTTGTGCTTTATGTGGTTCTATTAACTGACTCTGACACACCACCATTGATATTTAAAACTCACTTGTGTTCCTGAATAAACAAAACATGAAACCTATTTAAGTAATGTCCGACGTGATTACTCAGGGTTGATTATATATTATTTTAAGCACACATTAGAGAAAGTTAGAAACAGATTCCACTAATTTTGACCGTGGTGAATTTAGGAAAAATTGAAATGGTTGTCTTCTGTTCATTGTTTCAATGTGCAACTGAGATTGTAATTTATTTTCCATAGATGTCTGAATATTTAATTATTCCGGTGTTTCATCTTGGGGGGAAATTTCAGAATGATTTTGAGGGAGGTCTGTGCTACATGATTGAAAAGTGAAGAGGTTTCCCCCGCTGGACCTGGATTATGTGAACTTTTTTGACCTGGTGACATTGTTTAAGGAGTTGGGTTACACAGGGTATAAGGAGATGTTTTGGTTGGATGTGAGAGCACCCAACATGGAGGCTGGTCTTCATGCCATGAAAAGGGATATGGAGATTAACAAGATGAGGGAAAATAAGCTTATGAACAGGGACAGTAATGAATTGCATATTTATTTTGAACACGAAGTGGATATGCTGAAGTAATTGAGGATGGTGTGGCTGAAGAGAGAATTTTTGCGTGGTCCAGAAATTCGCAGATAAATCCTCGTTGCATGTATAGCTTCTAAACCAACAAAAGTCCTTTCTTACAAACGTTTTGGTTGTCACAAGTAACAAACTCCTTTAAAATTAATAACCGAAGTATTTAAACCTCGGGTCGTCTTCTCAAGGAACTGCAGGGAGGTATGTTCTTACTATTGGTTATGAAGATTGTAAATTGGGGGTTTTTAAAGTAAGGAACAAGTAATTTGAATAACAAGTAAAATAAATAAATAACTGTAAAACACACTTTTGCCAAGGTATGAGAAATCGAAAGTCCTATCCTAGTTATCCTTATCAATGGAGACGAGAATTGAATCTTAATCCCACTTTGTTAGCCTTTACTAAAGCAAGGGAAGATCAAGTGGATTAATTAGTCTGATCTTCAGGTTCTAGTCAATTCCTAAGAAAGGGCTGGAATTATTGAAGTTCAATTCAATTAGCAAAGATAACAATTATCGATCACGTTGAGTTTGATAACTCCTGAGTTACTGATTTCTTAACCAAGACCAAAAGGGGAAAAGTAAATCTACTCAAATAAAAATATCTTCAGGTTGGAAGTAACAGTAACATAAACAAAAGAGAGCAATCATATACTGAAATACCTCAAATAACATTAATTAAGAGAATTCTCTGTAACATAGAAAAATTCATAAATTAAATTGAGAAGATAATAAAAAGGAAAGTTGAACCTGATAAAAAGGGACAATCATGAAAGCAAGAAAAATTCTAAATCTTAATCCTAAGAGAGAGAGGATAGAACCTCTCTCTAAAAACTACATCTAAATCATCAAAAGTAAATAATTAGAGACTCCCCTTTGAATGGATGCATTCCCCCACTTTATAACCTCTAATACGTGCTTTCTGTACTTGGATCTGGGCCAAAAAAGGCTTCAGAAATCGCTGAGAGCGTTTTCTGTAATTTCTGGTGCGTGGCCTCTGTCACGCATCTGCGTGGGTCACGCGGTCGCGTCATCTGGAGTTTTTTTCCTTATCACGTGTTCGCTTCGGTCATGCGTCCGCGTCATCTACATTCTGCTCAAGGCACGCGTTCGCGTCATTCACGCTTTCGCGTCGCGCTCTCTTCGCGCTGGGCATGCGGCCGCGTCGTCCACGCGTTCGCATCGTTGCCAGCTTCTTCAAAAACTCAATTTTGTGCTTTCCTTCCATTTTTGTATGTTTCCTTTCCATCCTTTAAGTCATTCCTGCCTTAGAAGATCTGAAACTACTCAACACACAAATCACGGCATCAAATGGTAATAAAGGATAATTAAAATAGTTATTCTTAAAGCATAGGAAACATGTTTTTCACATATCTCACATAATAAGGAAGGGAAAGTAAAACCATTCAATTAACATGAATAAGTGAGTGAAGGATTGAATAAATCACTTAAATTAGGCACAAAATATATCATAAAATATGGGTTTATCAACCTCCCCACACTTAAACAATAGCATGTCCTCATGCTAAATCCAAGATAAAGAGTAAGGTTAAAGTTAAAGTGGTGAAATCTCATACAATGTAATCTATTCTAAATACAACTACCTAAATGAATCATGCAATTCTAATTATCATTCACTTGTATATAAAACTTACATGTAGTTGAACTAATTCACATTCTCAAGGAGTCATATATGCATAGCCAAACCTTAGATAATGTTAAAGCACTTTTACAATTGAGATGGGAAAGAAAAATAATTTATAAACTTGCAAGACAATTAACAATTTAAGTAGAGATATATGTTGATGAGCTATTGAACCCTCACTGGATTTTGTGTTTACTCTCTAGGCACTCAGTGTTTATTGGGTTAATCACTCCATTCTTCTTTTTATCCTTACTTTCTATAACTTTGTTCTTCATCTAACCAATCAACAATTATAGAATACAGATATACAAAAAATCATGAGGTCTTTATTTAAGGTTGTAATGGGGCTAAGGTAAAGGTAAGGGTGTATGTATAAGGCTAAGTGAGCTAATAAGTGAATCCTTGATTAGTCTAAGATCTCACCTAACATACATATTTATAAAGCAAAGCTTCTTTACCTATTTACCCAATTTTTTTCACTTTGTATTGCAAGCTCATATATTAACTTTAACTTTTGTCCCATGTGCGTTGATTCTTTTTTATTTTGCAATTGGGGAATTTTTGTATCCCCTTTATTTAAATAGAATTTTTTTTAGTGCACATGGTAATTCAATTGTTTTGATTTCACATGAGCATGCTTCTCAAAACTTTTATTTTGAAATGTCTTTATTCTTTTTAACTTTCTACCTTTGTTTTTATCATCCATGTTCCCATAAGGTTCCCCACACTTAAACAATACACAATTTCTATCTTAAGCTAACCAAGGATTCAACTTGGGATTTTTATTTTGTTTTTCTGCTTAAGGCTAGTAATATGGTTTATAGAACAAGAGGGGATTAAAAGCTCAAGGAGGCTAACAAGGGTGATGTAAAAGGTAGGCTAATTTGGGATAAGTGAGATAGAATCAAACAATGGCCTCAATCACTTTCTTGGTATGTATCTATATTCTATAATTGGACATATAGATTAAAACAAAGTAAAGAACATCAGAATAAAAAAGAAGGACAAAACACACAGGAATAAAATATTATGGTTTGAATGTAACCATACAATTAAGCTCAAAACTCACAGGTTGTGTGTTCTCTATCTCAAAAATCATATCTCAGTTATATATGTCATGCAAGTAAAAATGAAGAGTTCCCATTATTCTCAATGTAAATCTTAGGGTAGCTTTAAAGTTTTAGTGTTTCTCCTTGATGAAATGTTGTTAACTAACTAACATGTAATGCTATATATACAAGGTGTGTGGATTGTTTATGTTAAAGTCTCTAGTTTACTTCCTTTTTATTTTCAATTTAAACCAAACTATCATATACTAAAAGGGTAAACTATACTAATTAATCCACATATTCTATAACTAATAAGTTAGAATTGTAACTAAACTAATTGGCTAAAATATAAACTAAAGTGCAACATGCAGAAATAGAGTAGAAATACATGAAAAGAGCAATATATAAGTTCTAAGAAATAAAAATAAAGATCAAAATACAGAAAAATAACAAAATAAAATAAAAAGAGTCTGTAGTGGTTCACCAAGAAAATACGCTAGAGATGGCAACGTCCCCACACTTAAAATAAAGTATCGTCCTCGATGCTCACTCAAGCAGGATGTGAAGGAGTGTCATCACTGGAAGGATGGGTGGCTGGAGTCTCTGTGGTGGTGGTCTGAGGATCTGCCTGCTGCAGAGGAGGTGCTGACTGTATAGGAACCTCTGGGTCTGCAGCCTGAATCTGATGCGGCTCCTCCTGCTGTGATACAGCCTGCTCCGGGCTTGCCTGCTCAGCCTCTCTCTGTGGATGGGTCTTCGCCTCATGATCATCCGCCTCCTCCTCAGATGGCTCTGATGGTGTGTCAGGCTCGGAGGGGATGTCGCCGCCAGATCGTATCATCAGCTTTAGGTGCTCATAGCGTCGCTTGCTGCGACGCTCAAATCTCTCATATCTGCTAAAATAGGTGGTGCACGAGGTGATAAACTGGCTTTGAGGCAGGTGGAGGTGCAGTGGTGGTAGCTGGGGTAGCAGTAGATGAAGAGGGGCCAGCTGAAGGTGTGACTGTCTCATCAGGGGCAGTGAGGAATGGAGGTCTGTAGCCCAAAGCCAGAAAGTTCCTGCTGTGAGGGATAACTTTCTTGCATTCTGCAGTAGGTGGCTTCTCATCAGCATCCTCCCAAGGCACGTCAGCTCGACGACCGAGCTGGGTAACCAGATATGGAAAGGGGAGAGTGCCTCTGACGTGGACCCTGGCCATGTAGTACCGGATGAATTGTGGCAGGTACAGGTCCTTACCCTTCATCACACACCAGAGGAGGGTGATCATAGCGGTAGGTAACTCCATCTTGTGAGTACTCGGCATAATAAAGTTGCTCAGGATCTGGTGCCAGAGCCGAGCCTCATCATTTAAGTATATCCACTTGATTCCCTTAGGCATGGTGGTGTTTTGACCCATGACCCATGGGACAGTCGGGTCAAGGGCTATCCTTACCTTGACCGCATTCCAGTCAAACCTCATAAAGCGCATGTCCTCCTTAGCCTTTTGGTAACCATCAAGCTGATCGGATTTAGGCTGAAGCTGCAGAATATCCTCAATGGCCTCTTCAGTGACCAGTATCTGCTTCCCTCTTAGATTCACTGCATCTAGGGAAGTTTTGAAGTAATTGCAGTAAAACTCTCTTACCCAAGAAGCATTGACCTCTGTCAGGTTTCTCTCCAGGAAGAACCAGCCTCTTTGTTTAATTTGATCGGAAGTGTATTGCTAGAGTTCTTCCGGAATTTTCAGAGTCCGCTCCAGGTACAGGTTCCTGGAGGTTGCAAACACCGGATACTTCAGCTCGTAGTATCTGTTTGCAAACTTAATGGGATCAGTGGCAGGGAGTAGCTGGTCAGCCTTCTCTTGCGGGGTAAAGTGTTTCTCCTGCCAGAAGTCATCATGCATGATGTCCAGGATGGACATAGAGGATTTTCCTCTTTTCCGTTTGCCAGTTGTTGCCTTTCCTTTTCCTTTTCTTTGGGTGTCAGACATCCTGAAAAATAGAAATCTAGGATATAATAAAAACAAGAAAACAAGTAGGCAAATAACAAAATAAGCACATAGTGGCAAAGGAGCAGTAGAATAATGAAATGAGATGAATAATTGTGCATTTTGGATTGGTTCGGAATTAAAAAGCTGAGATGAGAAATTTCAATCCAAAATGTAATATAAATAGAATTCATGTTAATTAGGAAAAACCATAAACATGCCTTAAGTTAAAAAGTAAAAGTAAAGAGTGAGTCAAAAAGCACAGGGGGGTTGTTAGAAAGTTAAAAGTGGTGTTAAATTGAAAGAGGTTAGAAATAAAAAATCAGTGAGTTAGTAAAAAGAAAGTCAGAGTAAGTGGCAGGATGATTGGTTTCTAAGTAACAACAATTTCACAATTTGAAGCAACACACAACTCATATTCAAGCAAGGAAATCAAGTTGTTGAGGATTCATATAGATATATCAATAACGAAAATTTGAAATCAAATCATCAATAATGTGATTTATTAATCGGGGAAACAAAAGGAATAGGAATGCTGGCCCGTGCATTCAGGAATTAGTTTTGTGAAAGCTAAAAAAGCAAAATTGAAAATGCCAAAACCAATACATGAATGAGAATCAAAACAATTTACAGAAAATTGGGCAGCATTCCGGCTAAAATTGGATATTTTCGGAAAATAAACAGCAAGTAGAATAGTTCATATAAATTAAAATAAACTGCAAATAGGTATAAATAATATGAACATGAAAGAGCAGTCACAATAGCAGCATGGACAGTAAGAATATCATATGAACAATACTTAGATCACAGCAACAGTAGAATTGTGAAAATTATAAAACAAGTAGCAAGAACAGCGCAATTAATCAGGCCTAGATCCACTAACCACATCCTAGGCTGGGGCGTGACAGGGTAGGGTTTCGCATCACTGGGGGGGTTAATGAATTTGAATCCACGCGATCACGTGGGGCACGCGATCGCGTGGCTGGGGTGGAATGGGGGTTGACGCGATCGCGTGAGTGATGCAACCGCATGGAATGGAAAAAGGATGAATGACACGGTCGCGTGGGACATGCGACTGCGTCGCTGGAAATTGTGCGAAATGCATAATTTCAGCGTTGTTTCGGCACAACTCTCTGTCTCCACTGGGTGCCTTGATATTCTCACGATGCGGACGCATCACTCACGCTATTGCGTGGGATGGGTGTTGTGCAAGTGACGCGATCGCGTGAGGGACGCGACTACGTGGGTCGTTTTGTGCGAAACGCACAACAGCCGCACGATTCCAGCCCAACTTTCTGGGCGTTGGATCTTTATGCCGATTTCCAGATCACGTGGCGGCGTGAATGACGCGGACACGTGGGAGGTTGTTTTCGCAACTGACGCAATCGCATGAGCAATGCGGTCGCGTCGCACGCCCTTTTTTTTATATATATGCAATTATGCAATTATGCAGTATGCAATGCTAATGAATAATATTCAGGTTCAATTGAAAAAATAATAAAAATAAATAATACGAAATAAAACTAAAAAAGAAACGACCATACCATGGTGGGTTGTCTCCCACCTAGCACTTTTAGTTAAAGTCCTTAAGTTGGACATTGGATGAGCTTCCTGTTATGGTGGGTTATGCTTAAACTCATCCAGAAATCTCCACCAATGTTTGGAATGTCAATAGCCTCCGGGGTCCCAAACTAGGCATGTAAAGCTTCTGAGTAGCTTCAAACAGATTCTCAGGCTCCCGGGGTGACGAATGTCAGAATAGATTTCAGGATCCCAAACTTTACTTTTAAATCCGCCTTCGTCTTGATCTATATTTTTCCATCCGGGCGGTTTAGAAATTAGATTCTCACCAAGATAACCAAACGTTTTCCGAGATCCATTCGATTGAACATGATGCCAATCCGTGCACTTCGAGTTGAAGCGTGGAACCTTATTGAACCTTGTGCACCAGCTCTGAGTGCGAGCCATTTCCCTCTTACTCTTAAAGCCGCAAAGAGCTCTAAGCTGGCCATCTGTTTCAAGCAAACCATATTCAAGTGGAAAAGTAAAGATAAAGGTTAAGGATTGTACCCACTTGAAGCTTGTATTAGGTGGTAATGGCCTTGGAGTAGGTGTTTCCAGTGGTTCTGTAAGTTCTACTCCCTTGTGCTCTTCTGTGAATTTCTCCACTTCCTTGCAGAATTCTTCAAATGTAACATCGTCCTGATCAAAGTCTTCTATGTCTTCCTCATCACTCAAGTCATAAGCTGGAGGTTGAGAGAAATCTACCTCCGCATCTTCTTCGTATTCACTTGGATAAGGTTCTTCAATCTCAGAGAATTCACTTGCGGATGCAAGTTCATTACTAGGAGAACTTGACTTGTGACTATCATCATCAAGGAGATTTGCTTCTTGGATTATTCCGTCTAGTTCTTCATAAAAGACTTGCCTTGGGGGTTGTGCACTATCCTCCTTAGCATCAATTGTAACCTCCTTGACAGAATTTTCCACAACTCTGGATTCCCATGGAAGTTCAGCATCTCCTAAGTCTTTAACCAACTCTTCTTCATTTATAATGACAGCTTCCTCTACTTGTTCCAGTACGAAGTCACGCTCTGTTTTGTCCACTGGAGTTTCTAGTATCTCCTTCATGCTACGCTCTTTATTAGATTGTCCACATGGGGTTGTGGGAGGTCCTTGAATGCCCGAACGTCTAGAAGATAATTGACTTATTGCTTGCTCCAGTTGATGAAGGGTTGTTTGAAGTTGATCTACTGTTTCCTTGAGGTGAGCCTGTGATTCTGGAGGTGATGGATTTGGACATGGTACGTAGGGAAGTTGTGGTGTTTGGGAGTAATCGGATTGGGATTGGGGTAAATAAGGATCATATGGTGGTGAATGGTGAAAAGGAACTTGTGAGTGTGGTGGTTCAAAGCTACGTTGAGAGGGTGGTCTATAAGCACAGGGTGGGACTTGTTGGTAGTTACAGGGTGGTCCACCAAATCTATCAGCTTGGTATGTATTGTATAATGGTCTTTGTCCATGATATCTTGGAGGGTGTTGTTTCCTAAAGGGTTGATCAAATCCTCTTGTCTCCATCCATCTTTGATTTCTCTGACCTTGATGCATATTTCTGTTATAGCTTTCACTCCTTTCAACAATATTAGAACCAAACTCAAAGCGAGAGGGGTGAGAATTCATAGTAGCTAATAAAAATTAAAAAGTAAAAATAAAATAAATAAACAGGAAAAATAAAATATTTACAATAACCAATAATAAGGCACATGTTTGCAAATCCCCGGTAACGACACCATTTTTGAAGAGAGAACTTTTGCGTGGTCCAGAAATTCGCAGATAAATCCTCGTTGCAGGTATAGCTTCTAAACCAACAAAAGTCCTTTCTTACGTTTTGGTTGTCACAAGTAACAAACCCCTTTAAAATTAATAACCGAAGTATTTAAACCTCAGGTCGTCTTCTCAAGGAACTGCAGGGAGGTATGTTCTTACTATTGGTTATGAAGATTGTAAATTGGGGGTTTTTAAAGTAAGGAACAAGTAATTTGAATGACAAGTAAAATAAATAAATTATTATAAAACACACTTTTGGCAAGGTATGAGAAATTGGAAGTCCTATCCTAGTTATCCTTATCAATGGAGATGAGAATTGAATCTTAATTCCACTTAGTTAGCCTTTACTAAAGCAAGGGAAGATCAAGTGGATTAATTAGTCTGATCTTCAGGTTCTAGTCAATTCCTAAGAAAGGGCTGGAATTATTGAAGTTCAATTCAATTAGCAAAGATAACAATTATCGATCACGTTGAGTTTGATAACTCCTGAGTTACTGATTTCTTAACCAAGACCAAAAGGGGAAAAATAAATCTACTCGAATAAAAATATCTTCAGGTTGGAAGTAACAGTAACATAAACAAAAGAGAGCAATCATAAACTGAAATACCTCAAATAACATTAATTAAGAGAATTGTCTGTAACATAGAAAAGTTCATAAATTAAATTGAGAAGATAATAAAAAGGAAAGTTGAACCTGATAAAAAGGGACAATCATGAAAGCAAGAAAAATCCTAAATCCTAATCCTAAGAGAGAGAGAGGAGAGAACTTCTCTCTAAAAACTACATCTAAATCATCAAAAGTAAATAATTGGAGACTCCCCTTTGAATGGATGCATTCCCCCACTTTATAACCTCTAATCTGTGCTTTCTGTACTTGGATCTGGGCCAAAAAGAGCGTTTTCTGTAATTTCTGGTGCGTGGCCTCTGTCACGCAACCGCGTGAGTCTTCTGGAGTTTTTTTCCTTATCACGCGTTCGCTTCGGTCATGCGTCCGCGTCATCTGCATTCTGCTCAAGGTGCGCGTTCGCGTCATTCACGCGTTCGCGTCACGCTCTCTTCGCGCTGGGCATGCGGCCGCGTCGTCCACGCGTTCGCGTCGCTGCCAGTTTCTTCAAAAATTCCATTTTGTGCTTTCTTTCCATTTTTGTATGTTTCCTTTCCATCCTTTAAGTCATTCCTGCCTTAGAAGATCTGAAACTACTCAACACACAAATCACGGCATCGAATGGTAATAAAGGGTAATTAAAATAATTATTCTTAAAGCATAGGAAACATGTTTTTCACATATCTCACATAATAAGGAAGGAAAAGTAAAACCATTCAATTAACATGAATAAGTGAGTGAAGGATTGAATAAATCACTTAAATTAGGCACAAAATATATCATAAAATATGGGTTTATCAGTGGCCCCTGGGACTATTGTGGTGAGTTTATCATCATCATCCTCCGATGATGGATATGAGACAATAGAGGATGAGACCTACAAGCCTCCTCCTCCTGGGTATGAGACAGATGACAGCAGCAGTGATGAAGGGATAAGAGCAAAAAAGAAAAAGAGGCGGCCAAAAAAATCATTGTCAGGTAAGAGAAAAATGGATGAAGAGGCTGCTGGTTATGAGACAGATGACAAGGATAGTGATGAGGAACTTAGGGTCACAGATGGTGAAGGGAGAAAAGGAGGCTCAGCTAAGAAAAAGATTAGGGGTAATAAGGCTTCTTCATCTGCTAAAAAGAAGACATCTAAAAAGTATTCAGGTGTGAGAAGAAGACATTTACTTAGGGATGGGCTGCAGGATGGATCAATGGAAGGCCGGAATTATGGGCCTGGGCCAAAAGTTTGGGGCCTAAGAAGAGGGCAGAAACCAAGTCCTATAGGTTGGACAGAGGGTGGTGACAAAAATAATGTGGGTGAAGGGCTTCATCAGTTTGGCTCGGTTTCAACCAATGTGGAGATGGATAGTGACTATGAAAAGCCATATGAGTATGAGAGTGAGGCATTCAACAGCCCAATCTCTTCAGAGGACGAGGGTAAGACAACATATGATCCATTTAATGAAGATACTGAATATGGTGAGGTTGAGTTCAAGGTTGGACAGTTGTTCCCAACAATATAGCTTTTCAAAAGGGCACTAAAAGACTACTTTGTTTACGAAGGAAAGGACGTGTTATACATTAAGAATGAGAAGCATAGACTGAGGGCAGCATGTGCAGCTGATAAATGTGCTTGGTTGTTATATATTTCTTGGAATTCTGCCAGTAGATGCTTCCAGGTGAAGACCTTAATTGATGAGCATTCTTGTGCTCGGGACTATGGTAGTAACATGGCTGACCGTCAATGGGTGGCTTCTAAGCTAATTAAAAAACTTTTATTCAACCCGACATGAAGCCAAGACATGCAATGGAGCATATGATAGAAGAATACAACATCCAACTAAACCCAAGAATGATTGCAATGGACCTGAAAGTTGCTAGGGAAGTTGTCATTGGCAATGCAAGGGAACAATATGGAAAATTGCGTGATTATCTGAATGAAATACATAAGAGTAATCCAGGCACAACAACATTAGTGGAGATAATTCCCCATCGAATTTCTTTTTCACTGTTTGATAGGTTGTATATAAGTCTGGACGCATCTAAGAAAGGGTTTAAAGAGGGTTGCAGACCTTTTATAGGCCTAGACGGATGTTTTCTGAAAGGGTACTATGGTGGCCAGCTCTTAAGTGCAGTTGGGCAAGATGCCAATAATCACTTCTTCATCATTGCCTTTGCAGTTGTTCCTAACAAATGCAAAGACACATGGAAGTGGTTTTGACACTCTTACAGGAGGACTTGGGAGAAGTGACACAGTTTGGCTGGAATTTCATTTCAGACCAGTAGAAGGTAACATGTCTAACTTCACTATTTTACTATTTAAATTGCAGAGTAGACAGTATGAGTTATGTATACTATGTTAATTTCATTGTTGTATTCTATTTTTGGTTGGTACTCATTTGTTTACTAATGTGTATGTATGATTCTTGAAGGGTTTGGAGCTGGCCATAAAAGAAGTTATGCCTAATACACACCACAAGAACTGTGTGCTTCATATCTGGAAGAATTTTATAAAGCATTTCAAGGATTAGCAAACTAAACAATTGGTATAGGAATGTGCACGATGTACCACATTCCAAGAGTTCAACACCGCTATGGAGAAAATGAAGAAAGTGAATACGGGAGCTTGGGAGTGTCTTCAAAGGTTTGAGCCTGCAGTGTGGACTAAGGCTTACTTCAGTCATGGTCCCAAAGTTGACAACATCACGAATGACATGTGCGAGGTATGGAATGCGAAGATTGTCGAATACCGTGGAAAACCAATTCTGACCATGTGTGAGGACTTACAGTGCTACCTGATGAGAAAAATGGCCACACATAAGAGAAAATTGGAGGCTTGTTCTTGTCTATTGACCCCTATACAACAGAAAAACTAGACGAATTTATTAAGCCTAGTGCCAATAAGTGGAGTGCAATTTGGGCCGGAGACAATGACAGAGTTCTATTTGAGGTGCATAGGGGAAACCACAAGGTGGGGGTAAATCTGCATCAAAGGACATGTACCTGCAACGTATGGCAACTTATTGGTAATTCTATGTCCTAACTCATTACCTCTATATATTGTACACCTAATTATTACCATAGTAAAA
>NC_029791.2:54068835-54080342 GCF_000816755.2 Arachis ipaensis
ATGCAGTTGTAGCCATGTACAAGATTGGGTTGAAGCCAGAGGAGTTTGTGCATAAGTGGCTGACAATGGAATCCATTAGGGCCACTTACAAACATTGCATCAAACCTATGAACAGTGAAGAGTACTGGATTCCATCCACTGCAGTACCATGTGATCCTCCACCAATAAAGAGACCTGCACACTGCCCGAAAATGAAGAGGAAAGTGGATCCAATTGAGAAAGAAATGCACCCGAACAAGGCAAAGAAGACTTTTGAAGTCACATGCAGTAAGTGTGGACAAACTGGGAATTACTACAAGACCTGCAAAAATGAAGCTAAGGACCCTAACTGGACATCCATAACCAAGAAAGAGAGAAGGGCAGCTAAGTTGCAGATTGTTGTCAGCACTGTCCCCAGCCAGAACACACCACAGGTATCTTAGGGTTTGATTTGTCATTTATACAAATTGTCAGCGTCTTAAGTGTCTGGTATTTTAATGGTCAAGGTTTGATTTGTCTTATTTAACTATTGGTTACCCATTTCATTAGGATCAGCCACAACAGGGCACTAGTGCAACTGCACCTCAAATTGACCCTTTGGTAAATATTCTTTCACCCACAGTCCTATTGCTAATTTTTTTTATCTGACTGCAAAGTTGTTGGTCTAGGCAAAAGCAAATAAAAATAAGAAAAAGCAACCTAAAGCGATTGGAAAGTCTAATCCTTCACTTACTCAAGATCATGTGGATGAGATACCCTTGTTACAAACTGCACCACAGGCAGAAGAGGTATTGTTGTCTGATTATATTACTTGTCTTTATTCACTATTGTCTCAATACATAACTGTCTTCTTTTGTTCTTTCAGCCTGCATCAGATACAATCAACTTGAATCAGAGGCCACCACAATAGCCCATCTTTACACCACAGGTGAACCAGTTGCAAAGGAGGAAGCACCCTATTGTAAGGCCCCCAATTCCTCCCATATCTATTCCACCAATGGTTAACCAATCTGCTCAGCCAACAATGGGGGTCAGGCCTTCTACTCCACCAATGGTTAACCAATCTGCTCAACCAACAACGGTTCTACCACCGCCAAATAGCATATCCACGGAGACAATGAACGCAGAAAGTTCTGGGACATCTTCAAGGCTCTTCAAGTTTATTCCTACTCCTGTGTTTATCCCACCAAGAAAGAAATAATCTATGAAGGGATATGACAAACTCATTTTATATGTTTTGTCTGTTACTTTGGTACATTCCGCCAATGTTTATTTGGCTTTGTTTTAGAAAATTTAGGCCCCAAATAGAAAACTGATAAATTATGTGTTATCTCACTTTTGTAAAGGGTTATATGCTGCCCCTGTATATGTGTTACTACATTTTCAGAACTTTTTTTGTGTTGCTTCTTCAGTGCATTAACCTAATATAATATATGAATTGTGTTTGCTTTTTGTAAGCCTATTGCCAGCTTTATATGTCCACACTAAAAAGAATAATGTTAAACAACATATGTGTTTCATTATCTCTAAACAAAATATCATAACAAGATAACAGTCTTAACATCTCTTAACCACCATTCCAACACCAATACTCCCAAGAACAACAACTTTCTCATACACCACCTCAAGACTTTCACCAATATGAACCACCTTCCAACTAGAATACATTTCCCTCAAATGATGAACCCTTTCTTCCACCACCGCCCCAATGGAACCCTTACGCAAGAACTAAGAGATCTTGACTCCCATGTCCAAGGGCAACAAAAGGGGATGGAAAAGGAGTTTAAAGATCTAGAGGCCAAGATGGCTATCATGGTAGAAGCCGTTGAGCACATAGCCTCTCATCTAAGCTCATGCATTCCAAGTACTTCCATTGTTGAATGTGGAGAAGCAATCAAGGAGCCTAACAAGGGAGTGAATTTGGAACTCCAAGGGGAAGAAGAGGAGTTAACGCACGAAGTGCAACAAGAGGAGGAGGTAGAGAATAGTGAACAAAAGGAAGTAATGGTTGGGTACTTAGGATATGTTGAGTACATAGAGGAATCCCAAGTTGAAGAGCTTTCTTCCACGAAGTTTGGAAAGAATGTTAAAAAGGAGAGTGATGTTAAGGAAGAGGATAGAAACTTGAGGAAAATAGATCAAGAAGTGGATTCCATCATTAGTGATTTTTTGTCCACATTGATCAATCCCCTTAATAATCTCGTTGAGCCTTCTTCCATTGGGTTAGAAAGCAATGTTGAAGAGGATGTGCAACCTCCAAGGCATATTGTGAGTGAAGAATTGGAAGAAGTGTTCCAAGCAACAAGCCTTCCTATCTTTGATGATTCTGCCGCAACATACGACCCTTTTGAATTTGAAGAACCCTTCCCCACTATGCTCAAAATTGATGATGAGGTGGACTTCACCAAACCACTTATTTATGATTTGAGTGATGGGGGAGCACTTAGTTAGTCAACATGAGCCTTTAGTTAGTTTTCTAGAGAGAGAAGCTCCCTCTACTCTCTAGAATTAGGTTAGGATTAGGTTAATCTCTCTCAAATTTGTCTGTCAACTCTTGTTTTGATTGCAATTCTCTTTATATTTTAGTGTTCTATTATCTTAATTTTCTTAATCTTTCTTGTTAATTTCTTATTATGCTCTCTCTTATGTTGATGAACAATTGTTGGATCTTGATTTCTTTTAATGCAATTTGATGTTTCCACGTCTCTTTTATGTTGATCTTGATTGTTATTATTGATTTCTTGCTTATGTTAGTTGTTAGTTGTGGGTTTCTTTAAATTCTTGCATTTTGTGATGTTTACTTTTATTGAGCACTAGGTGTTTGATAGAATGTTTCTTCTAGTTATTGAGTAGATATCTTTACTCTTGGCCTAGGCTAAGGGAATTGAGTGACCTTGAGTCATTGGGTCTCATTGAATTGGTGATTTGAGAACCCTTGGTGGTCAATTTGATAACCATTAACTCTATCATACTACTAAGTTAATTGGTAGCTAGGATAGAACCTATGGATTGAAGTTGATCAAGCCATTTGACATACTTCAAGCATAGAAGTACACTTAATGAGCTCGGTTCCTCATAATTGTCAATACATGGTTTGTAGACAAGGATGGTGGTCTCAATTCCTATGCTTAGCCAAGAATTGTTTGCCTTTCTTTATTAGTTTTTGTCATTTAATTTCTTGTTATTTACTTTTCTTGTTAAATACAAATCAAACCCCTTTGTCCCTTCATAGCCGATAATTAAACACTTCATTGCAATTCCTTGTGAGACGACCCGAGGTTTCAATACTTCGGTTAACTTTTCATTGGGGTTTGTACTTGTGACAACTCAAATTTTTTATGTGAGAATTATTTGTTGGTTTGGAGCTATGCTTACAACGAAGTTCTTCTTTTCTACAAGAGAAATTCTAAACTGACACGAGAATTGTTTGCTGGTTTCATGCTTATTGCAATTCTTGGATTCATATGTGAATTTTTGCTGCTGTTTGCTATCCGGGAACGTCCAATTTATCGTTGGAATGATGCCCGAATTTCTAGAAAATTGTTTTGTCCCTGAGTTGCCACCTAGAATTGAACTTGACTCCTTTGAATTTGAGATTTACATGACTTACACCAAGTTCAATCCCTAGGTTATTGTGGTTGGCATTTCTATTTCTGTTTTGTTTCCCGTGATATGCATTGACATGGTCAGTTCAAGGAATTGTTTGTCGGATCTCTACGTCACACAATCCCTTGCCTAACTCATCTATTTGAACCTTTTTTTGTTTTCACTTTTCAAGTTAAGTCAATTGCCTTTTGACTCATACTAAACTTATCATTTGACTCTAACTTCCATTTTCTTGAATATGGTTCATTTGCTTGCAATACTTGGTGCATTCCACCAGTGTAACCCTTTCTAATTCAAAATGGTTTTCAACTTGGTTTGGGTTACACTAGTGCATATTTCACTCTTTCAACACCAATTATTGCAAACTTAGTGACAATGACATTGTTGATGACTTATTTTCCATTATATGCTTTGATGCAATTTCATATTTCATCATCAATGATTGCATCTTCCTCATGGATGTGAGTATGTTTGTCTTCCATACTTTGTGCATTTCTTTTGATTGAGCCAATAACCGTCATACCGCTAATCTTTGAACCGGTTTTCTAACTTTTACCTTGGTTAACTGATGAGCGGATAATTTATACGCTTTTTTACATTGTTTTTAGTATGTTTTTAGTAGAATCTAGTTACTTTTAGGGATGTTTTCATTAGTTTTTATGTTAAATTCAAATTTCTGGACTTTACTATGAGTTTGTGTGTTTTTCTGTGATTTCAGGTATTTTCTGGCTGAAATTGAGGGACTTGAGCAAAAATCAGATTCAGAGGTTGAAGAAGGACTGCTGATGCTGTTGGATTCTGACCTCCCTGCACTCAAAGTGGATTTTCTGGAGCTACAGAACTCAAAATGACACGCTTTTAATTGCTTTGGAAAGTAGACATCTAGGGCTTTCCAGCAATATATAATAGTTCATACTTTGGCCACGTTTAGACGATGTAAAAGGGCGTTGAACGCCAGTTCTACGCTGCTGTCTGGAGTTAAACGCCAGAAACACGTCACAAACCAGAGTTGAACGCCAGAAATACGTTACAAACTGGTGTTCAACTCCAAGAATGACCTCTGCACGTGTAAAATTCAAGCTCAGCCCAAGCACACACCAAGTGGGCCCCAGAAGTGGATTTATGCATCAATTACTTACTTATGTAAACCCTAGTAACTAGTTTAGTATAAATAGGACTTTTTACAATTGTATTTGACATCTTGGATTGTATTTTTGATCCTATGAGCACGTTTTGGGGGCTGGCCATTCGGCAATGCCTGGACCTTTCACTTATGTATTTTCAACGGTAGAGTTTCTACACTCCATAGATTAAGGTGTGGAGCTCTGCTGTTCCTCAAAGATTAATGCAAAGTACTACTGTTTTTCTATTCAATTCAACTTATTCCTCTTCTAAGATATTCATTCGCACTTCAAATTGAATGTGATGAATGTGACAATCATCATTATTCCCCCCACGAACGCGTGCCTGACAACCACTTCCGTTCCACCTTAGATTGAATGATTATCTCTTGGATCTCTTAATCAGAATCTTCGTGGTGTAAGCTAGATTGATGGCGGCATTCATGAAAGTCCGGAAAGTCTAAACCTTGTCTGTGGCATTCTGAGTAGGATTATGGGATTGAATGACTGTGACGAACTTCAAACTTGCGAGTGCTCATAGATGATTAGCCGTGCTGTGGCAGAGCATTTGGACCATTTTCACAAGAGGATAGGATGCAGCCATTGACCACGGTGATGCCTTCAAACGATTAGCCATGCAGTGACAGCGCATCGGACCATTTTCCAGAGAGGATGAAAAGTAGCCATTGACAATGGTGATGTCCTTACATAAAGCCAGCCATGGAAAGGAGTAAGACTGATTGGATGAAGACAGCAGGAAAGCAGAAGTTCAGAGGGATGAAAGCATCTCTATACCTTTATCTGAAATTATCACCAATGATATACATAAGTATTTCTATCTTTATTTTCTATTTATTTATTATTATTATTCGAAAACTCCATAACTATTTGATATCCGCCTGACTGAGATTTACAAGGTGACCATAGCTTGCTTCATACCAACAATCTCCGTGGGATCGACCCTTACTCACGTAAGGTTTATTACTTGGACGACCCAGTGCACTTGCTGGTTAGTTGTATCGAAGTTGTGAATGAAAAATGATTTATTAAGACGTGCGTACAGAGTTTTTGGCGCCGTTGCCGGGGATTGTTCGAGTTTGGACAACTGACGGTTCATCTTGTTGCTTAGATTGGGTAATTTTCTTCTTATTTTCAAAAAAAAAAATTTTCAAAAAAATTTTCAAAAAAATTTTCAAAAATTTCTCATCTTTTTCAAAAAAAAAATTATCCTTTGTTTACGAAAATTTTTTTTAAAATAAATGTTTTCAAAAATATATTTTTCTTCAGAATTTTTAAGAATGAATTCTAGAGTTTCATGAAGCATGTTGAAGCCTGGCTGGCTGTAAAGTCGTGTCTAATTCTTTTGGATAGGGGCTTCCAACCATCAGCATAGAGGCAAGTTAATTGGAATGTCAGCTGTGGCATGTCTGAGTTACGTACTAAAGCTTGGCTGGCTAGTAAGCCATGCCTAACCCTCAGATTGGAGCTTTAGACTAAGAGTACAAGATTCCTGGAATTCATATTAAAAATTTTGGAACCCTTATTTTTCTTTTTCATAATAATTTTTGAAAAATCCAAAAAAATTAGAAAATCATAAAAATAAAAAATATTTTGTGTTTCTTGTTTGAGTCTTGAGTCAATTTCAAGTTTGGTGTCAACTGCATTTTTTCTAAAAATTCTCTGCATTTTTCGAAAAAATCATGCATTCATGGTGGTCTTCATGATTTTCAAGTTGTTCTTGGTAAGTCTTCTTGTTTGATCTTGATGTTTTCTTGTTTTGTGTCTTTTCTTGTTTTTCATGTGCATTTTTGCATTCATAGTGTCTGAACATGAAAGATTTCTAAGTTTGGTGTCTTGCATGTTTTCTTTGCATATAAAATTTTCAAAAAAATAAGTCTTGATGTTCATCTTCATCTTCAAAGTGTTCTTGGTGTTCATCTTGACATTCATAGCATTCTTGCATGCATTCATTGTTTTGATCCATAACTTTCATGCATTGCATCATTCTCATGTTTTTCTCTCTCATCATTAAAAATTCAAAAATAAAAAAAATATCTTCTCCTTTTTCTTCTCATAATTTTGAAAATTTGAGTTGACCTTTTCAAAACTTTTTAAAATTTAGTTGTTTCTTATGAGTCAAATCAAATTTTCAATTTAAAAATCTTATCTTTTTCAAAATCTTTTTCAAAAAAAAAAATCAAATCTTTTTCATTTTTCTTAGTTATTTTCGAAAATTTTAAAAATATTTTTCAAAAATCTTTTTCTTATCTTTATCACATAATTTTCGAAAATATCATCATCAATTAATGTTTTGATTCAAATATTTCAAGTTTGTTACTTACTTGTTAAGAAAGATTTAAACTTTAAGTTCTAGAATCATATCTTGTGATTTCTTGTGAATCAAGTCATTAATTGTGATTCTAAAAATCAAATCTTTTTCAAAAACTAATTTCAATCATATCTTTTCAAAAATATCTTCTTATCTTATCTTCTTCAAAAATTTGATTTCAAAATATCTTTTCTAACTTCTTATCTTCTTATCGTTTCAAAATTGATTTTCAAATTTGTTTCAACTAACTAACTAACTTTTTGTTTGTTTCTTATCTTTTTCAAAACTACCTAACTAACTCTCTCTCTCTCTAATTTTCGAAAATATCTCCCTCTTTTTCAAAAATTCTTTTTAATTAACTAATTGTTTCAAAATTCAATTTTAATTTATTTCTTCTTTTAATTTTCGAAAATCACTAACCATTTTTCAAAAATAATTTTCGAAAATTCTCTTCCCCCTCTCATCTTCTTCTATTTATTTATTTATTTAATAACATCTCTCCCTCACTCACCAAAAATCCGAACCCTATCTCTCTCTAAGTTCAGATTTTCTCTTCTTCTTTTCTTCTACTGACATAAGGGAACCTCTATACTTGGGTAAAAAGAATCTCTATTATTATTATTTTTCTGTTCCTTCTTTTTCATATGAGCAGGAGCAAGGACAAGAATATTCTTGTTGAAGCAGATCCAGAACCTGAAAGGACTCTGAAAAGGAAACTAAGAGAAGCTAAATTACAACAATCCAGCAAGCACCTTTCAAAAATTTTCAAACAAGAGGAGGAGAAGGCAGCCGAAAATAATAATAATGCAAGGAGAATGCTTGGTGACTTTACTGCACCTAATTCCAATTTACATGGAAGAAGCATCTCCATCCCTGCCATTGGAGCAAACAACTTTGAGCTGAAACCTCAATTAGTTTCTCTGATGCAGCAGAATTGCAAGTTTCATGGACTTCCATCTAAAGATCCTTTTCAGTTCTTAACTGAATTCTTGCAGATATGTGATACTATTAAGACTAATGGAGTAGATCCTGAAGTCCACAGGCTCATGCTTTTCCCTTTTGCTGTGAGAGACAGAGTTAGAATATGGTTGGATTCTCAACCTAAAGATAGCCTGAACTCTTGGGATAAGCTGGTCAAGGCTTTCTTAGCCAAGTTCTTTCCTCCTCAAAAGCTGAGCAAGCTTTTAGTGGATGTTCAAACCTTCAGACAGAAAGAAGGTGAATCCCTCTATGAAGCTTGGGAGAGATACAAGCAACTGACCAAAAAGTGTCCTTCTGACATGCTTTTAGAATGGACCATCCTGGATATATTCTATGATGGTCTGTCTGAATTAGCTAAGATGCCATTGGATACTTCTACAGGTGGATCCATTCACCTAAAGAAAATGCCTGCAGAAGCTCAAGAACTCATTGACATGGTTGCTAATAACCAGTTCATGTACACTTCTGAGAGGAATCCTGTGGGTAATGGGACACCTCAAAAGAAGGGAGTTCTTGAAATTGATACTCTGAATGCCATATTGGCTCAAAACAAAATATTGACTCAGCAAGTCAATATGAATTCTCAAAGTCTGAATGGAATGCAAGCTACATCCAACAGTACTCAAGAGGCTTTCTGAAGAAGAGGCCTATGATCCCGAGAACCCTGCAATAGTAGAGGTAAATTACTTAGGTGAACCTTATGGAAACACCTATAACTCATCATGGAGAAATCACCCAAATCTCTCATGGAAGGATCAACAAAAGCCTCAACAAGGCTTTAATAATGGTGGAAGAAACAGGTTTAACAATAGTAAACCTTTTCCATTATCCACTCAGCAACAGACAGAGAACTATGAACAAAATATCTCTAATTTAGCAAAGTTAGTCTCTGATCTATCTAAGGCCACTGTAAGTTTCATGAATGAAACAAGGTCCTCAATTAGAAATTTAGAGGCACAAGTGGGCCAGCTGAGTAAAAGGATCACTGAAATCCCTCCTAGTACTCTCCCAAGCAATACAAAAGAAAATCCAAAAGGAGAGTGCAAGGCCATTGAAATGACCATCATGGCCGAATCCAAGGAAGAAGGGGAAGACGTGAATCCCAAGGAGGAAGACCTCTTGGGGCGTCCAGTGATCAATAAGGATTTTCCCTCTGAGGAACAAAAAGAATCTGAGACTCAACTAGAGACCATAGAGATTCCATTAAACCTCCTTATGCCATTCATGAGCTCTGATGAGTATTCCTCTTCTGAAAAGAATGAGGATGTTACTAAGGAGCAAGTTACCAAGTTCCTTGGTGCAATCATGAAGCTGAATGCCAAATTATTTGGTAATGAGACTTGGAAAGATGAACCTCCCTTGTTCACCAATGAACTAAGTGATCTAGATCAACTGACATTGCCTCAAAAGAAACAGGATCCTGGAAAGTTCTTAATATCTTGTACCATAGGCACCATGATCTTTGAAAAAGATCTGTGTGACCTTGGTTCAGGGATAAACCTCATGCCCCTCTCTGTAATAGAGAAACTGGGAATCTTTGGGGTACAAGCTGCTAAAATCACATTAGAGATGGCAGATAACTTAAGAAAACAGGCTTATGGACAAGTAGAGGACGTGTTAGTAAAGGTTGAAGGCCTTTACATCCCTGCTGATTTCAAAGTCCTAGATACTAGGAAGGTCCATGAGAGCCCACTGTCAAGCTATTGACATTAAAGAAGTGCTTGTTGGGAGGCAACCCAATTTTTATTTATCTAATTTTAATTTATTTTTATTGTTATTTCATGTTTTATTAGATTCATGATCATGTGGAGTCACAAAATAAATACAAAAATTGAAAACGGAATAAAAAACAGCAGAAGAAAAATCACACCCTGGAGGAGGATCTCACTGGCGTTTAAACGCCAGTAAGGAGCATCTGTCTGGCATTCAACGCCAGAACAGAGCATGTTTCTAGTGTTGAACGCTAGAAACAAGCAGCATCCTGGCGTCCAGACGCCAGAAATACACAGTGAAGAAGAGCTGGCACTGAACGCCAGAAACAAGTATCTGGCTGGCGTTCAACGCCAGAAATATGCTGCATCTGGGCATTGAACGCCCAGAACAAGCATCAATTCGGCGTTTAAACGCCAGAATTGCATGCAAAGGCATTTTACTTGCCTAATTGGTGCAGGGATGCAATTCCTTGACACCTCAGGATCTGTGGACCCCACAGGAACACCTCAGCATTTGTGGACCCCACAGGATCCCCACCTACCACCACTCATTCTCTTCCCTCTTCTCAATGTTCATCCTCTCTTCCCAATAAACACTCTTCCCCAAAACTCTTCACCAATTACCTCAATATCTCTTCCCTATCACCACTTCACCACTCACATCCATCCACTCTTCCCCATAAACCTACCTCATAAACCCCACCTACCTTCAAAATTCAAAATCAATTTCCCACCCAAAACCCACCCTTATGGCCGAACCTTACCCCCCTCCCTTCCCTATATATAGCCCTCCATTCTTCTTCATTTTCACACAAAACAACCCTTTCTTCCCCTCCTTGGCCGAAACACATCTCTCTCTCCCTCTTCTCCATTTCTTCTTCTTCTTCATCTATTCTTTCTTCTCTTGCTCGAGGGCGAGCAATATTCTAAGTTTGGTGTGGTAAAAGCATAAGCTTTTTGTTTTTCCATTACCATTGATGGCACCTAAGACCGGAGAATCCTCTAGAAAAGGGAAAGGGAAGACAAAAGCTTCCACCTACGAGTCATGGGAGATGGAAAGGTTCATCTCCAAAGCCCATCAAGACCACTTCTATGATGTTGTGGCCAAGAAGAAGGTGATCCCCGAGGTCCCTTTCAAGCTCAAGAGAAATGAGTATCCGGAGATCCGACATGAAATCCAAAGAAGAGGTTGGGAAGTTCTAACAAACCCCATCCAACAAGTCGGCATCCTAATGGTTCAAGAGTTCTATGCCAATGCATGGATCACTAGGAACCATGATCAAAGTAAGAACCCAAACCCAAAGAATTATCTCACCATGGTTCGGGGGAAATACTTAGATTTTAGTCCGAAAAACGTGAGGTTGGCGTTTAACTTGCCTATGATGCAAGGAGATGCACGCCCCTACACTAGAAGGGTCAACTTTAATCAAAGGTTGGACCAAGTCCTCATGGACATATGTGTGGAAGGAGCTCAATGGAAGATTGACTCGAAAGGCAAACCGGTTCAACTGAGAAGACTGGACCTTAAGCCTGTAGCTAGAGGATGGTTGGAGTTCATTCAACGCTCAATCATTCCCACTAGCAACCGGTCTGAAGTTACTATAGACCGGGCCATCATGATCCATAGCATCATGATTGGAGAAGAGGTGGAGGTTCATGAGATTATACCTCAAGAACTCTACAAGGTGGCTGACAAGTCCTCCACTATGGCAATGTTAGATTTTCCTCACCTCATTTGCCATCTATGCAATTCGGCTGGGATTGACATAGAAGGAGACG
>NC_029791.2:54080610-54118770 GCF_000816755.2 Arachis ipaensis
AGTTTGTGTGTTTTTCTGTGATTTCAGGTATTTTCTGGCTGAAATTGAGGGACTTGAGCAAAAATCAGATTCAGAGGTTGAAGAAGGACTGCTGATGCTGTTGGATTCTGACCTCCCTGTACTCAAAGTGGATTTTCTGGAGCTACCGAACTCAAAATGGTGCGCTTCCAATTGCGTTGGAAAGTAGACATCCAGGGCTTTCCAGAAAGATATAATAGTCCATACTTTGGCCAAGTTTAGATAACGTAAAAGGGCATTGAACGCCAGTTCTACGCTGCTGTCTGGAGTTAAACGCCAGAAACACGTCACAAACCAGAGTTGAACGCCAGAAATACGTTACAAACTGGCGTTCAACTCCAAGAATGACCTCTGCACGTGTAACATTCAAGCTCAGCCCAAGCACATACCAAGTGGGCCCCGGAAGTGAATTTATGCATCAATTACTTACTTATGTAAACCCTAGTAACTAGTTTAGTATAAATAGGACATTTTACTATTGTATTTGACATCCTGGATTTTATTTTTGATCCTGTGATCACGTTTTGGGGGCTGGCCATTCGGCCATGCCTGGACCTTTCACTTATGTATTTTCAACGGTCGAGTTTCTACACTCCATAGATTAAGGTGTGGAGCTCTGCTGTTCCTCAAAGATTAATGCAAAGTACTACTGTTTTTCTATTCAATTCAACTTATTCCTCTTCTAAGATATTCATTCGCACTTCAACTTGAATGTGATGAACGTGACAATCATCATTATTCCCCCATGAACGCGTGCCTGACAACCACTTCCGTTCCACCTTAGATTGAATGATTATCTCTTGGATCTCTTAATCAGAATCTTCGTGGTGTAAGCTAGATTGATGGCGGCATTCATGAGAGTCTGGAAAGTCTAAACCTTGTCTGTGGTATTCCGAGTTGGATTCTGGGATTGAATGACTGTGACGAACATCAAACTTGCGAGTGATGGGCGTAGTGACAGACGCAAAAGGAGGGTGAATCCTATTCCAGTATGATCGAGAACCTCAGATGATTAGCCGTGCTGTGACAGAGCATTTGGACCATTTTCACAAGAGGATAGGATGCAGCCATTGACCACGGTGATGCCTCTAGACGATTAGCCATGCAGTGACAGCGCATCGGACCATTTTCTAGAGAGGATGAAAAGTAGCCATTGACAATGGTGATGTCCTTACATAAAGCCAGCCATGGAAAGGAGTAAAACTGATTGGATGAAGACAGTAGGAAAGCAGAAGTTCAGAGGGATGAAAGCATCTCTATACCTTTATCTGAAATTCTCACCAATGATATACATAAGTATTTCTATCTTTAGTTTTTGTTTATTTATTATTATTATTCGAAAACTCCATAACTATTTGATATCCACCTGACTGAGATTTACAAGGTGACCATAACTTGCTTCATACCAACAATCTCCGTGGGATCGACCCTTACGCACGTAAGGTTTATTACTTGGACGACCCAGTGCACTTGCTGGTTAGTTGTATCAAAGTTGTGAATGAAAAACGATTTATTAAGACGTGCGAACAGAGTTTTTGGCGTCGTTGCCTGAGATCACAATTTTGTGCACCATTAACCAACTAACTTTTTCTTTTTGTTTCCAAACTAACCCTTTTACCATTATTTTGGGTATGACGCTTCTTGGGCTTAATGAACAAGCATTGTGCAAATTTGGCTTGAATTCTTGGTTTGTGGCTTTGTTTGATTCCTAAATTATGTTTCTTGCATTCCAAGAATTTTTATCTCTTAACTCACTTCATGATTACATATCAATCCTCTTGTTTTCTGAATATGTCATTCCTTGCTTTCTACTCCTCTACTTGACTTAAGTGTTTATATCCTGTCATATCTGTTTTTCAGGATGGCCGATAGAGGAAAAGCCAAGGTTACTTCAAGAAAGAGGAAGAAAACTCAACCATTCACTCTTTCTACTTTCCATGATTATGCCAAAAACCCTCTTAATGATGAGGACAAGGCTAACCAACAGCTGCCGCCTACAGATGCACATAGGTTCCCTAATCTATACTGCGAGCTCCTCTTCCCGACATACCGGAAGAAGAATCTGAATATAGAGAATAAACTAGCCCTCCCAACTGACTTATGGCGAGCCATTCAGACATGTATTCAGGGGATGGGCCTAGGCTTTGTTGATAGGGAGCTAGGAAGGGTGAACTCATCCTGGGTGAAGGAATTTTACTGTAACTTCTTCAGACACACCCTCGAGTCAGTCCACCTGCGAGGCGATCAGATATTGGTTACGGAGGCAGCTATTGAGGATAGACTCAGCTGTTTGCCTAGGACTGGCGGCACAGTTGCCATTGAGCAGGCAGAGGTGGCGATACATTGTATGACCTTTGATTATGATGCTCTGAGGGATGTTGTTGCCACCCCGGATGCCCCATGGGTGATGGATGCTGACAACAAGAAGCCCAAAAGGATGTTGTTTACTTATCTTTTGAGGGAGGCCAGGACGTGGCAGCAGATCTTTGCCCATTACGTCATGCCTACCACCCACTTTACCGAGATCCCGATGGACATGCTCGTCCTGATCGGATGTGTTATGGAGGGGAAGGAAGTATACTTCCCCCGACTGATCAGGAGATACATCTGGCAAGCACATGTCCGTAGCCTACTTCTATTTTCCACTTTGGTCACCGAGATGATTCAGGTGGCTGGTGTCCCATGGGAAGCAGATGATGAGACACCACCCCCGGCCCGCAGAAAGGAAGAAGTGATTCCGTGGGGGGACTGGGTGCATGAGAAGCCCCCATCCCGGCGATGCTCCAGAGCCAGAGCAGCAGCGACACCTGCACCTTCTTCTTCCACAACTACAGCAGGTCCATCAGCACCAGCAGTACCAGCACCACCACCAGCACCCCATCCGACTTATCTGTTAGTACAGCATCTGATCCGCTTCATGGAGCGTAGTGAGCGCCATATCATGCGACGCCTGGACAGAGTGGATCAGATATTTGTGGCACTGGGCGTTGAGTTATCCCCTCTTTCTGACTCTTCCGCATCCGAGGAGGAGGCGCACGAGGAGGAGCCAGCTCAGCAAGAGGCACCACCGCAGACACAGGCCATCCCAGAGGCTCAGCAGCCCCTTGAGGAGCCACAGCCTGAGGCCTAGTAGACAAACACGACTGTTGACCCCCACTCTGAGCCCGAGCAGTAGCATCGAGGACGATGCTTCATCTTAAAGTGTAGGGAGGTCACCGTCGTCACCGTCGGTGGATAGCGATTTTGGGGTGAACATTTCCAAAATTTTATCTCCTAGTTTATTTTATTTTGCTTTATTTTGCATTTTGTTTAGAATTATTGTATATACTAGTATTGTGGATACTTATACTCTAGTTGTTGGATTTTGGTTGTGATTAGAAAAATATTTTGGATTGTTGGAACCTAGTTGACCCTTTTTGTATACGAAATGCGTTTTGATTAAAAAGGGGTAAACTAAGAAAATTTTTAAATTTTCTAAATCACAACATTGCATCAATAAGCTTAGTCAAAATAATGAAATTTTCCAAGGAACTCATCTATTGGTTGAAAATTTATTTTTAGAACTTGCTTGAATTATACACTTTGTGGATTATGTTTTGAGCTAAGAACACAAGCTTGTGAGATTTGAAACTAATGGTGTGGTTACATTTTACAACCACTTATTTTCCTTCTTGTGTGTAATTATTCTCTTTCTATGATTTTGATCCTTGATTTGTTTAATTCTATATGTCCATCATTCCTTGTATACATGCACTTATATGATTGAGGCCGTTGTTTTATTAGCTCACTTACCTAAATAGCCTACCTTTTACTCTCCATTGTTAGCCAATTTTGAGCCTATGCTTAACCCAATTGCTCTTTATTTTATCACATTACAAGCCTAAAGTGAAAAATAATAAAAGTCCCATGTTTAGATCTTTGATTAGCTTAGTCTAGTGAGAGTGTTTATTATTCAAGTTTGGGGAGAATTGGGAACATTGGTTGGGATGAAGGGATGTTCTTGTATTTCCATATTTGGGAATTGAGTGCATGCTCATATATAGATTAAATGTATTAACCTTAGGCATTGATGTTCTTGAGTATAGTTTGAAAAAAAGAAGAAGAAGAAAAACAATAAATAAGGGGACGAAATTCTCCAAAGTAAAGTTCAATAAAATCAATGCATAAGTGTTGTGAAATGAAAAGAAATACATGAGTATGTAAAAAGTGAAGAATGGGGTAGTTAGGTTAGCATTTAATTGTATAAGGTATTATATAGGTTTGGTGGAAAGTCTAGGTTAATCAAAGATTTGAATTTTATTCCACTTAACCATATATGACCCTACCTTGACCCTAACCCCATTACAACCTTGTGGAAAGTCCTCATGATGATTGTATGCATGCATTGAATGATTGTTGATTGTTAGATGAAGAACAAATCTTGGAAAGCATGAATGGGGGAGAATTGAGTGAATCAACCTCTAAACACTTGAGTGATTAAAGCGGATACACATCCAGTGAGGGTTCGATTGCTCAATTACATGCTTTCACCATGATCATTCACTTTCATGCAAGTTTGTAAATATTTTTGAGAATTCATTGCAATTGTGGGTTTGGTTTGGTTTGAATTGATTTCTATTGTTCTAGCCCTTATGCCTACACATGTTTTCTTGGAAGTTGAGTTGTTTTGACCAAGTGATTGCATTCATATAGATAGCTGCATTTAGATAGGTTGCATGTAGTTAGTTTGCATTGAACAAATGTTGAGACCCTTTGCTTCTTTCTTGATTTTAGCATGAGGACATGCTTAGTTTAAGTGTCGGGAGGTTTGATAAACCCCAATTTTGTGGTTTATCTTGTACTTATTTTCGGGGATTTTATCACCTTTTCCCACATTTATTCAATGAAATAGCATGGTTTTGTAATTCTCCCATAATTTGTGCTTAAGTGTAAAAACATGCTTTTTAGACCATAAATTGATGATTTTAATTCACTTTGATTCCATTCGATGCCTTGAAGTGTTTGTTGAGTGATTTCAAGTTCATAAGGCAAGTATTGGATGGAAGAAGTGAAGAGAAGAGCATGCAAAGTGGAGAATGCATGAGGAAACAACGATTGGGAGTAAATCAATGGACGCGCGTGCGTGGAAGTGAAGTTTCAAGGCGACGCGTACGCGTACATGGCGCCTACGCGTGGATAGGAAATTGCCAACCAACGCGTACGCGTCAGGTACGCGCACGCGTCGATGTTCGCACGTGACCCACTTAAAGTGAAATCGCTGGGGGCGATTTCTGAGCTGCCCATGCCCAATTCCAACTCGTTTCTGAGGGTATTTCATAAGGAATTCAAGCTTGAGCAAAGGGGGGAGCACTTAGTTAGTCAACATGAGCCTTTAGTTAGTTTTCTAGAGAGAGAAGCTCCCTCTTCTCTCTAGAATTAGGTTAGGATTAGGTTAATCTCTCTCAAATTTGTCTCTCAACTCTTATTTTGATTGCAATTCTCTTTATATTTTAGTGTTCTATTATCTTAATTTTCTTAATCTCTCTTGTTAATTTCTTATTATGCTCTCTCTTATGTTGATGAACAATTGTTGGATCTTGATTTCTTTTAATGCAATTTAAAGTTTCCATGTCTCTTTTATGTTAATCTTGATTGTTATTATTGATTTCTTGCTTATGTTAGTTGTTAGTTGTGGGTTTCTTTTAATTCTTGCATTTTGTGATGTTTACTTTTATTGAACACTAGGTGTTTGATAGAATATTTCCTCTAGTTATTGAGTAGATCTCTTTACTCTTGGCCTAGGCTAAGAGAATTGAGTGACCTTGAGTTATTGGGTCTCATTGAATTGGTGATTTGAGAACCCTTGGTGGTCAATTTGGTAACCATTAACTCTATCATACTACTAAGTTAATTGGTAGCTAGGATAGAACCTATGGATTGATGTTGATCAAGCCATTTGAAATACTTCAAGCATAGAAGTACACTTAATGAGCTCGGTTTCTCATAATTGTCAATACATGGTTTGTTGACAAGGATGGTGATCTCAATTCCTGTGCTTAGCCATGAATTGTTTGCCTTTCTTTATTAGTTCTTGTCATTTACTTTCTTGTTATTTACTTTTCTTGTTAAATACAAATCAAACTCCCTTGTCCCTTCATAGCCGATAATTAAACACTTCATTGCAATTCCTTGTGAGACGACCCGAGGTTTCAATACTTCGGTTAACTTTTAATTGGGTTTTGTACTTGTGACAACTCAAATTTTTTATGTGAGAATTGTTTGTTGGTTTGGAGCTATGCTTACGACGAAGTTCTTCTTTTCTACAAGAGAAATTCTAAACCGACACGACAATTGCTTCGCTATCAGGGGACGAACACCCACAATGAATAAGAAGTCACCTGCCCTCAAAACAACCATGTTTTATATTGATGTGGATGGGGAAAATTAACACCCTGACCATTTCAGGTGTCCACGTCTGCAGCAGCCGTCCACATCTGTAGCAGTCGTTCGCGTCAGCGAGCTCACACACGCTCACCATGACAGCTCAGTATTTTCCGTTCATTCTTACCGGAGATTCACCCTCAAGGACCGGCTTGTGTGACGGAGGTATGGGACAGGAACCAAAGTGGATTACAATATTTTTCAAGGGTTACTTTGTCATTGTGCAAAATGGTCAGGAGCCGGGTTGGTAGTTCACTCATCACAGTGTCATCAACCCCATTCAGAAAATAGACAGGTGCCTAATTGAAAACTCGACTCTTAGGGAAACCCATATCTCAGGTTTCCATTGTTTTCAGTTGCTTCAGGTCAAGTAACAATTTATGTTTGGTGTTATGATGCGTGAACATCTTTCCTATCTCTTCCTAGTAATTTAGATGTGGATTTGATGAATTATTATGAGATTTTGGTGTTTTGGACCAACATGAATGCTACTTTGAGTTGCATTTCCATCTTGTTGATTACAGATAAAATTTGGGCGAGTTTGACAGAGTTCGTGCAGAAGAAAAGGGATCAAATTGTTGCTTTCAAGTTGGGGTTAAGTGCCACGACTCGGCGTTTAGTACCGATGGCCTCGTGAAGTGTGCAACAACTCGATGGAGGTACTCGGCATTTAGCGCCAAGCCTGTGTCATCAAGTTCCATGGAAAGATTTTTTGGTTTCTAAATTAATTTTTGAATTGTGAAAAGATATTATTAGGTTTTAGAATTTTTATTTTGTATCAATTAGGATTAGATATAATAGGAGAAAAGATTCAGCCTTTCGTGCTGGGTTTTCCTCTTCCTCCTGATTCCGCACTTTCACACTTTTTACTACTCTAGGTTTTTCTCTGAGCCATGAGCAACTAAACCTCTATTGTTAAGGTTAGGAGCTCTATTTATTTTAATGGATTGTCAATCTACTCTTAATTAGTGCACTACTTTAAATTCAAAGATTGATTTCGTTCTTCATCCTAGGAATTAGAGTATATTGGAAGATAACTCTTTTTTTAATTGAATTCTTGTTGAATCTTAGAAAATTTATATCACTAGAACTATAGCTTGAAATTAATTCCTCATAACTCTCTAATTATCTGGATTTAACGCGATACGTGATATATAATTGCCTCATTTTTGGGTACTTAGAGTTTGTGTGGCTCATGTACTAGAATTGGACTTAATCTTCTAATTTAAATTAAGTGACCAAGGAATTAGCAGTTGATTAGGTTTGAGGAGATTTAATTACTAAGGAATCAGGGTTTAATCACTTAAGGTTTGCCATGAATTGAATCTTTGCATGATTAAAGTAGTTGATAAAAATTATTAATCCAAAAATTTAAACATATCCAAAACTTTAACTATTTTCTCATATTATTTTCACTAGTCATTCACTGCTTGCGTTCTTGCATTCTCTGATTTACTGTTTTATGTTGCTTAATTTCCAAAACACTCATTTCAACTTGTCTAACTAGCCAAATCATCCAACTAATGTTCCTTAGTCCATTAATCCTCGTAGGATCAACACTCACTAATTTGCATTATTACTTGGTATGACCTGGTGTACTTGCCGATTAGTTTATGGTATTCAAAATCTGCACCATAATTGGCACTTCAGTTCGGCCAATATGACTTTCTTTGCAGCTCCAGCTTGTCCATTAGCCTGAGGATGCTCTACCGATGTGAATTGGTGCTTTATCTTCAGATTGGCCACCAAATTTCTAAAGGTCGAGTTGGTAAACTGGGTTCCACTGTCCGTGAAAATGGAGTGGAGAACTCCAAATCTTGTGAAAATATTCTTGTAGAGGAACTTTTGACTTCTGTGGGTAGTGATAATTGCTAATGGTTTGGCTTCAATCCACTTAGTAAAATAGTCCATCCCTACAATGAGGTATTTGACTTGTCCCAAGGCTTGTGAAAATGGTCCAGGGAGATCAAGACCCCACTTTGCAAATGACCATAGTGAGGTGACACTAATAAGCTCTTCAGGAGGCGCAACATGGAAGTTGGCATGCTTCTAACAAGGCGGGCACTTTTTAACGAACTTGGCTGCTTCTCTTTGTAAGGTCGGCCAAAAGAAGCCGGCCCAGATTACCTTCTTGGCTAATGATCGGGCTCCCAAGTGATTCCCACATTTGCCATTGTGTACTTCCTCTAGGACCTCTTTTCTATTGGAGGTCGGGACGTACTTTAGGAGAGGTTTTAATATTCCTTTTTTATATAGAACATTGTGGACCCGTGTGTAATTTTGTGCTTCCCTTATGAGTCTTCGAACCTCCTTTTAATTTTCAGGAAGGGTGTCAAATTTAAGATAGTTAACTATGGGAGTCATCCATTGATGCGTGAACATATTTCCTATCTTCTCCTAGAGAATTTGCATTTGAATTTGCTAAGTTTAATCAAGATATAAATACTTTTTAGCCACTATGAATGCTACTTTGAGTTGTGTGCAATTTGGTTTATTTCAGGTAGCATTCAAATGGATTTGACAGAGTTTAGAAGGAAGAAAGTGAATGATGCTGTCAACCCCGATCTCCTTGCACTCCAAAGGACATAACTTGAGCAATAGAGGTCCAATTGACGTGTTTTTAGTGGCATTGGGGAGCTAACTTCCAGCATTTTTCAACGATATATAATAGTAATCACTTTTTCTCCAAACCATATGGCCTTGGTGGTGCCTAACTTGGGATTCTCCAAGTAAGACGCGAGATGAAGAAAACTCCCATATCATGCTGCCTGGGTGGCACCTAACTTGGGATTCTCTAAGTTAGGTGCCAGATGAAAGAAGAGCTAGCAATTATACACGGCCATAGTGGCACCTAACTTGGCTCAGCCCAGGTTAGGCACCAACCTTGAAGAATCAAGTGGTCCCATTCGTCCTCTAAGCCTTCCATTCGAAGATTTTATTTTATTTTGATTAAAACATTATTTTATTTTCAAATAGGAAAAAATATTATTTAGTTTTAGAAAATATATTTTACATTAATTAGGATTAGATATAAAAGGAAAAATATTTAGCCCTTCGGGCTCTCTTCTCTGTTACGCACTTCATTCCGCACTTTATAGTTTTTAGAACCCTAGCTTTCTCTTTGAGCCATGAGTAACTAAACCTCTACTCTTAAGGTTAGGAGCTCTTTTTATTCTATGAATTAATATTATTATTCTTCTATTTTAACTAATGTATTGATTTCAATTTTAAGAATTTGTTTTCGTTCTTCATCTTAAGGATTTTGGTAGATCAGAAGAATAATCCTTATTCTAATTGAGTTCTTGTAAACCTTCGAAAAGAAATTTATTTGAACAATAGCTTGAAGATAATTTCTCCTAAATCACTAATTATCTGAACTAATTGGGATATGTGACAGATAATCCTCTTATATTTGGGTAATTAGGATTTTTGTGGCTAATAAACTAGAATTGGACCTAAACCTCTAATTGAAATTAAGTGACCAGGGAATTGGTGGTTAACTGGGTTAGAAGAGACTAAATTACTAAGGAATTAGGGTTTAGTCAATTACAGTTTGCCATGAATTGAATCTTACATGATTGATAAACCCTAATTTTGTGGTTTATCCTGTGCTTATTTTAGAGGATTTTATCACCTTTTCCCACATTTATTCAATGAAATAGCATGGTTTTGTAATTCTCCCTTAATTTGTTCTTAAGTGTAAAAACATGCTTTTTAGGCCCCTAAATTGGTGATTTTCATTCACTTTAATTCCATTCGATGCCTTGATGTGTTTGTTGAGTGATTTCAGGTTTATAAGGCAAGTATTGGGTAGAAGAAATGAAGAGGAAAGCATGCAAGTGGAGAATTCATGAAGAAATGAGCAAAATGGAGAATTGAGGGCCACGCGCACGCGTACGCATGCATTGAAGATTTGCAAGCCACGCGCACGCATCAAGCACGCGTACGCGTGAGTAGAGATTTTGCCAGCGACGTGCACGTGTCAAGCACGCGCACACGTGATGCTCGGCACGTGACCCACTTAATGTGAAATCGCTGGAGACGATTTCTGAGCTGCCCAGGCGCAAATCCAACTCGTTTCTGAGGGTAATTCATGTAGCATTCAAGCTTGATCAAAGGGGGAGCAATTAGTTGTAGCTTATCATTCAAGGAGCATAATGAGGAGGTGAGTTTGGAGCTTCAAGGTGAAGAAGAGGAGTTGAAGCAAGGAGTGCAACAAGAGGAGGGGGTAGAAATGATTGAAAAGGAAGGAGTGGTTGAAAACCTAGGAGATGTTGGAAGTCCTTGGGAATGTAGTATTAGAGAGCCCTCTTTCAAGAAGCTTAATATTGATGTTGAGGAAGGTGTACAACCTCCAAGGCATATCATGGTGGAAAACTTTGAAGAAGTTGATCAAGAGATGGATTCAATCATTGATGAATTCTTATGTACAATTGAATCCCCCCCATTGGGGTTGATATGGAGATTAAGGAAGAAGATACCTCACCTCCCATACCCTTGGTATGCAATGAAAAAGAGATTGAATTTGAAATAAGCTACCAAGAGGAAGAGGTTGAGCAAGAAGAAAGCTCCGTCATTGAAGATAATTCCACACCAACCAATGTGTCTTTTGAAATTGATGAACCTATCTCATTGTGTTATGAAATTGATGACAAGGAGGACCGTGAACAACCTCCGACCCATGATTTGAGCAATGAGGGGTGTATAGAAGAAGTTGGTGAGCAAGGAATTGAAATTGAAGAAGTTTGCAAAGAGGCGGAAGTTGCAAGGGAAGAGCACAAGGGAATGGATCTCGCATTGGCTAAGTGTGGGGAGACCCCCCCTCCTAAGTCTCCATCCTACACAACATTCAGGTGGGTAAAATTCTTATCCCTAAGCTTCACATTCTCACTTGAATATGGTTTGATTGAAAATGATGGACAACTTAGAGCTCTTTGTGGAGTTAAGAGTAAGAGGGTATTGTGTAGTGGTTAGAATAACAATGTTAGGCTCATAAAGGTTGAACCCTCAAGGCATAGGTCCCATGGTTGGAAGAGTGCTAAATTGTTTGAGCCTAGGAGGAGAATTTGGTGCTTCATTGAGAATTCGGCTTGTCTACCACCCAAGTGGAGTCATGATGATCAACTAGAAGATGGGTGTGAAAATAAGATATGGGATCCCGGATCACCACATTAAGACCAATTATGGGAGCTCATATCTTGGGAAGAACTACCCCCAAGCTTAGTGAAGATGGTTGAAAATTCTGTCAACCAATTGAGGAGCAAGCATTCTTGGAGGTTCAAGGATGAGTACAAGCATAAGCCACCTTGACAGGGAACCTTCCAATATGTCCAACTTAAGGACATAAACTAAAAGTGCTAGGTGGGAGACACCCCACCATGGTAAACTCTTTCCACTCTCTTTTAGATTCGGTTAATAAGTTATTCAAGTTACCATTGTAGGTAGTTTCTCTCTTCATATAGTCTTTATCTTAATGCTTTGAGTTTGCTTGTGGCGCTTTCCTTACTTATACTTGAATACTCTTCAAAAGCCAAAAAGATTTTTGTTGATTTTTCATTTTGGTTGATTTTCAGTTGTAGGTAGTGTTAGGGGAATTTTTATGCTATTTTTAGTATTTCTGAAAAAAAAAAGAGGCAGGGACGCGTGTGCACGCTGTACGCGCACGCGTCGATAAGTGAATGCAGCCCCATACTCGATTCCAGAGAGTTGTGCAAGTTTGACGCGAACGTTGAGCTTCTCGCGCAAGCTGCGACTCACGCGGACGCATACATCACGCGTACGCGTCAACGCGCACTCTCTCCATCCACACTTAAGCGCACCTGGCGCTTCCGCATCAATTCCTTCTTCGCTCCACCCACGCGCATGCGTCCAGGACGCGTACGCGTGGATTCGAAATCATAACCCAAGGGACGCGAGAAACCCTTGCCAATCGCATCTTTCCTCCTCTCTCTCTTCCAACGTCTCATTCACCTTCTCCTCTCCCTCAACTCCCTGAACCACCTTCAACCACCACAACCGCCACCGTCCGGCCACCTCTGTCACCACCGGTGAACCAACCGCCACCACCAACCTTTTTCTTCTTCCTCAGTCATACCCTCCCTTATTGCTTCAGCACTCCTCTGCTTAGAACCCACATTCCTCTACCCCCTGCTCTGCCCGCGCCGCCACCTATGCCGCCGCGAGCCAGGCCACCGTCTTTGGTGGTTCTGCATTCCCTCCATTTGTTCTTCCCCCCTTCCATTTCCAATTCTGCTTCTGCCACCCTGCCAGGTTTTCCCTTGCCTTCTGCTCTGTTCTTTGCTTTCTTTTATTAATTTTGTTGGTTAATGTTAGATTAGATTAGCTATTTGAATTCTATTTGTTAGGATAGATAGAGATACATGCTGTTAGGTAGATAAGTTGTGGTTAGAGGATTCTAGGCCTAATAAGTGCTCCGCTCTTGCTTATCCGAATTGGCTGAATTGAGATTGTTTTGTTGAATGATGGTTGTTGTAGCTGTTTTGTATATTCTTGTTATTGCTGTGTTGAGTCTTTGGTTCCTATGTATTGCTTAACTACTACCTTGCTGAGCTTCAATTGTATGATTGTGTTTGATGCTTCCTAAACATATGTAATTCATGCTCTTCTCATGCTTGTTGCAATTTTTGGATTCATATGCTTGTATTTTGCTGCTGATACTATCCGGGAACATCCAAATTACTGCCAAAATGCTACCCAAAATTTTTGAAAACTACCTAGTGTTAATTTATAGCTATGAATGGATGTGGCATCTTTTGATCATTGAACCCGTTTCAACCTATGCCAAGTTCAATTTATATGCTAAATTGGCCAGCATTTCCATTTTCATTTCCATTCTCTTATGTGTGCATTGTTGATTGACAAGACCAAGGAACTATCTGACGGATTATTGTGTCAAATAGAACTTTGGTTAGCTGCGTCAACAAGAACCTGGTTATGTTTTCACTAGTATCGGTTTAAATCAAATGCCTTATGACTTCTTGGTTTAAGTGTAAGTTTCACCCCACTTAACCAACGAAGCCTACTTCCATGAGTTCATCATTTGATTTAAACCTGTTTCTTTTTTATTGAGGTTCATTCATTTGCAATAATTGGTACATTTCACTAGTGTGATCCTTTTGATTCAAAACAGTTTCCAACTTGCTTTCCATTACACATAGCGCAGATTTCACTCTTTCTACACCGATTATTCCAACTTAGTGACCATGACATTGTTGATGACTTGTTTTCCATTATATGCTTTTATGAAAATTCATATTTCATCATCAATGACTGCATCTTCCTCATGAATGTGAGTGTGCTTGTTTTCCATACTCTGTGCATTTCTTTTGATTGAGCCAATAACCGTCATACCACTAAGCTTTGAACCGGTTCCCTAACTTCTAACTTGATTAACCAACTGACTTTTCTTTTTGCTTTCAAACTAACCCTTTAACCATTCTTTTGGGTATGACGCTTCTTGGGCTTAATAAACAAGCATTATGCAAATATGGCTTGAATTCTTAGTTTGTGGTTTTGTTTGATTTCTAAATTATGTTTCTTGCATTCCAAGAATTCTTCTCTCTTAACTTACTTCATGATTACACGTCAATCTTCTTGTTTTATGAATATGTCATTCCTTGCTTTCTATTCCTCTATTTGGCTTAAGTGTTTATATCCTGTCATATCTGTTTTTCAGGATGGTCGACAGAGAAAAAGCCAAGGTTACTTCAAGAAAGAGGAAGAAACCTCAAGCCTCTACTCTTTCTCCTTTCTACGACTATGCCAAGAACCCTCTCAATGAAAAGGAGAAAGCTGATCAGCAGTTGCCTGCCACTAACACAGATAGATTCCCTAACCTATACTGTGAGCTCTGCTCCCCGAACTACGTGAGATAGAACCTGAACATAGAGAAGAAACTAGCCATCCCCACCGACCTGAGACAGTCCATTGAGACCCGTATTGAGGGATTGGGTCTAGCTTTTCTTGATAGGGAGCTGGGTAGAGTGAACGCATTATGGGTTCGGGACTTCTACTGCAATCTTTTCAGACATAACCTTGATTTCGTTTACCTGCGAGGCCAACAGATACCAATCACAGAGGTTGCCATTGAGGATACACTCCGCTGTAGGCCTAAGACCAGTAAGAAGGATGCATTTGAGCTGGCCGAGGTGGAGTTGCATTGTATGACGTTTGACTATGATGCTTTGAGGGAGATAGTTGCCACTCCGGATGCTCCTTGGGTGATGGATTCTGATAACAAGAAACCCAAGGGGATGCATTTTGTTCATCTGAGTAGGGAGGCTAGGACGTGGTAGCAGATCTGTGGCCATTACGTCATGCCAACCACCCACTTTACCGAGATTCCTATGGCCATGCTCATCCTGATTAGCTGTATCATGGAGGGGAAGGAGGTGTAATTTCCCTGGATGATCAGGAGGTTTATGTGGCGAGCACACATTCGTGGCACACTCCCATTTCTGACATTGGTCACTCAGATGGTTCAGTTGGCCGGAGTCCCCTGGCTAGCAGATGACATATCGCCACCCCCTCCCATTCCCGAGAAGGAGGAGTTCATTCCATGGGGGACATGGGTGAACGAGAAGCCCCCATCTTGGTGTCGGTCTAGAGCCAGAGCAGCAGCAGTTGGAACTTCTTCTTCATCAGCTGCAGTAGGACCATCCGCACCAGCCGCGCCTATAGCACCTTTAGCACCACCACCACCAGCACCCCAACCGACTTATCTTTTGGTACAGCGTCTGATCCACTTCATGGAGCGTAGTGAGCACCGCATCATGCGATGCTTTGACAGAGTGGATCAGATGTTTATGGCGCTCGGCGTTGAGTTACCCCCTCTTCCCGACTCTTCCGCATCCGAGGAGGAGGAGCATGAGGAGGAGCCGGCTCAGCCAGAGGCACCCTTACAGACACAAGCCATTCCAGAGGCTCAGCAGCCCCCTGAGGAGCCACAGCCTCAGCCCCAGCAGCCAGATGTGACTGTTGACCCTCACCAGGAGCCCGAGCAGTAGCATCGAGGACGATGCTTTATTCTAAGTGTGGGGAGGTCACCGTCGTCACCGTTGGTGGAATTGCTAATTTGGGTGATAAGTTCGGACATTTATCTTTTATTTTATGCTATTTTTAGTATTTTGCACTTTTCTTTATCGCACTTTTTTGGATTATTGTATATACTAGTATTTTGGATACTTTTATCTTAGTTTGTTGCATTTTGCACCATAGTTTGGATATACTTTTTAGATTTTTAGTTGGATTTGCATTCGTAGTTGATAGTATGTATATATATATATAGTTGCTTTAGTTTAGTGGTTGTGATTTAAAAATTATGGATTATTGGAGCTTGGTTTACTCTTTTTACATATGAAATTTGGTTTGATTGAAAAAGGGGATAAACTAAGGAATTTTAAAATTTCTAAATCACAACATTGCACTTAGGATAAGCTTAGTCAAATAATGAGATTCTCCAAGGATTTCTATCTATAGGGCACCACCCCATTTGATTGAAAATTTTTGTGGGACTTGCTTGAATCATATACAGATTGTGGAACATGAATTTTGAGCTTAGAACACAAGCATGTGAGTTTTGAGCCTTAATTGTGTGGTTACATCGTATAACCACTTATTTTCATTCTTGTGTGCATTATTTTCTTCCTATGATTGTAATCTTTGATTTGTTTGATTCTTTATGTCCATTATTTTGTGTATGAATGCATTTATATGATTGAGGTCATTGTTTCAAATAGCTCACTTACCCAAATAGCCTTACCTTTTATGTTCCATTGTTAACCAACTTTGAGCCGATGCTAAACCCAATTGTTCTAAATTTTAGCACATTACAAACCCTAAGTGAAAAATAATAAATATCCCTTGTTTGAATCTTTGATTAGCTTAGACTAGTGAGAGTGTTTATCATTTGATTTTGGGAGAGTTGGAAATATTGGGTAGAAGTAAAAGTGTATTTTGTGGTTTTGTTGAAAATAATGGGAATTGGGTACATACTCATGCATTGAATGTTAAACCATATGCATTGATATTCTTGTATATATTTTTGTTTGAAAAAAAATGATGAGAAAAACAAAAAGAAAAAAATATATATATATAAAAGAAAAAAATAGAAAAGAAAGAAAAAGAAAAGCAATAAAAAGGGGACAAAATGCCCCAAAGTAAAGTTCAATAAAAATCAATGCATATGTGTGGTGATCAAGGAGAGAATGCATGAGTGTGTGGAAAAGTGAAGAATGGGTAGTTAGGTTAGCCTTGAAATTGTATAGGTTGTTATATAGGTTGGGTGGGAAGCTTATGTTAATCAAAGATTCAAATCTCAAGCTCACTTGACCATATGCATCCTTACCTTGACCCTAGCCCCATTACAACCTATGGGAAGTCCTCATGATATTTGTATGCATGCATGAAATAATTGTTGATTGTTAGATAAAAAATAAATCTTGAAAAGCATGATTAGGAGAGAATTGAGTGAATCAACCCCATACACTTGAGTGACTAGAGCGGATATACATCCGGTGAGGGTTCGATCGCTCAATTATATGCTTCCACCCATGATCATCTTTTATTACAAGTTTGTAAAATCTTTTCAATAACTCAATTCAATTGTGGGTTTGCTTTGATTGCTATTTCTTTAGCCCTTGTACTTGTATATGTATTCTTGGAAATTGATTTATCTTGACCAAGTAGATGCATTCATGTAGATAGATTGCATATAGATAGGTTGTATATAGTTAGTTTGTATTGAATAAATGTTGATACCATTTGCTTCTTTCTTGATTTTAGCATGAGGACATGCTTAGTTTAAGTGTGGGGAGGTTTGATAAACCCCAATTTTGTGGTTTATCCTGTGCTTATTTTAGGAGATTTTATCACCTTTTCCCACATTTATTCAATGAAATAACATGGTTTTGTAATTCTCCCTTAATTTGTGCTTAAGTGTAAAAACATGCTTTTTAGGCCCCTAAATTGGTAATTTTAATTCACTTTAATTCCATTTGATGCCTTGAGGTGTTTGTTGAGTGATTTCAGGTTTATAAGGCAAGTATTGGATGGAAGAAATGAAGAGGAAAGCATGAAAGTGGAGAATTCATGAAAAAATGAGCAAAATAGAGAATTGAGGGCCACGCGAACGCGTCAAGCACGCGTATGCGTGAGTAGAGGTTTTGCCAGCAACGCGCACGCGTGACACTCGGCACATGACCCACTTACAGTGAAATCGCTGAGGGCGATTTCTGAGCTGTCCAGGCCCAAATCCAACTCGTTTATGAGGGTATTTCATGCAGAATTCAAGTTTGAGCAAAGGGGGAGAATTAGTTGTAGCTTAGCATCATGTAGTTTAGTTTCTAGAGAGAGAAGCTCCCTCTTCTCTCTAGAATTAGGGTTCTTAGGCTTATTTCCATCTTAGATCTAGGTTCAATTTATTGTTCTCATCTTGTTTCCTTTACATTCTCATGCTCAAGTAGTTTGACTCTCTTAGTTTTCATGTTAATTTCCCCTTTTATGTCACTTTTGTGATTACGAATGCTCATGTTGGATTTAGTTTTCCTTTAATACGATTTGATGTTTAATGTTCTATTATTGATGAATTGAGTTGTTATTATTGATTCTTTGCACTTGGTAGTTGGTAGATTTATATTTCTTGCACTTTTATTATGCTTTCCTTTTATGCCTTCCAAGTGTTTGACAAAATGCTTGATTGGATGTTAGAGTAGATTTTGAGCATTCTTGGCTTGGAAAGAGTAATTAGGTAATCTTGAGTCATGAATACCCAACTCATGTTGGTGATCTAAAATTGTTAGTTAATATGATTCCCATTGACTCTAATCCCTTGCTAATTCAATTAGTGAGCTGATTAGGACTTATGGATTGAGATTAGCTAGTCTTGTTAGACTTTCTTCGAGTGTGAATATAATATGTTACCTTTTTCCATCATCGGGGATGACGTAATAAGATAAATTCTTGTTAATTATTGTTATTAGTGATTAGGATAGAAAGCCTATATTCTCAACCCTTGCCATGAATATCTCTCTCTTTATTACTTGCTTTCTTTAGTCACTTGCTTGATTTACTCTTCTCGTCATTTAAATTCTTACCTATTTAATTTCTTGCCCTTTTATCAATCAAACCCCTTGTTCTCTCATAGCCAATAATTGATCACTTTATTGCAATTCCTTGTGAGATGACCCGAGGTTTAAATACTTTGGTTAATTTTTATTGGGGTTTATACTTGAGACAAAACCAATATTTTTGCATGCGAGGATTCTTAGCCGGTTTAGAACTATACTTGCAACGAGAATTTATTTGTGAAATTCTAGACCGACACAATAATCCAAGCATCAATGATTAAAATAATTGGTAAGAAATAGAAATCCAGAAGATAAACAGCTCTGAAACCTTAACTGTTTTTCTCATATATTCTTCACACCCAATTTTGTTGTCACCCAATTGGCAATGATAAAAATTTTAAAACAAAATTTTTCCTTCCTCTTTGATGAAGAATGCTTTTACTTGGTTTTCGAATTTAAGTCCCAATTCGATTGTAACTTGGGTACAATTGAAAAGTGCTTTTCATTCTCAATTTTATAGAGGTGAGCTGAATGTGATAATCACAGACTTATTGGCTTTAAAACGTGATGATGGTGAGTCAATCGATGATTTTATGATCCATTTTAAGAATGTCCAAAGTCGATGTTATGTTTCACTTCATGAAAGTGAGGTAGTGAAGATAGCCACTATGGGATTAGGTTTTTATATGCATTGAAAGTTGATTAATATACATGTACCTGATTTAGCTCATTTGACTAAAAAGGTTTGTCAAGTAGAAATTCTTCAAAAAGAAAAAGAAAAGTTTAGAAATGAGAAAAAGTACAAAAGTAAACTTTTTGCTCGAAAAGAAAAAGTGTCATATGTTGAAATGGGATCTTCAAGAGAAGAGTTTGATTTCGAATTTCCTGAAGTTGATTTGGTTGAGTTAAAAAAGGTCCACCTTATGATTGCTCTTCGCTTAAGTTACTTAGGGTTTGTGTGGCTCATGAACTAGAATTGGACTTAACCTTCTAATTTAATTTAAGTGACCAAGGAATTAGCAGTTGATTGGGTTAGAAGAGATTTAATTACTAAGGAATTAGGGTTTAATCACTTAAAGTTTGCCATGAATTGAATCTTGCAAGATTAAAGTAGTTGATAAGAATTGTTAATCTAGAAATTTAAACATCTCCAAAACCTTAACTATTTTCTCATACTATTTTCACTAGTCATTCACTGCTTGCGTTCTTGCATTCTCTGATTTACTATTTTATGTTGCTTAATTTCCAAAACACTCATTTCAACTTCTCTAACTAGCCAAATCATCCAACTAATGTTTCTTAGTCCATTAATCCTCGTAGGATCAATACTCACTCATTTGCATTATTACTTGGTATGACCTGGTGTACTTGCCGATTAGTTTATGGTATTCAAAATCTGAACCATAGTTGGCACTTCAGTTCGGCCAATATGACTTTCTTTGCAGCTTCAGCTTGTCCATTAGACTGAGGATGCTCTACCGATATGAATTGGTGCTTTATCTTGAGATCGGCCACCAAATTTCTAAAGGTCAAGTTGGTAAACTGGGTTCTACTGTCCGGGGAAATAGAGTGGAGAACTCCAAATCTTGTGAAAATGTTCTTGTAGAGGAACTTTCAACTTCTGTGGGCAGTGATAGTTGCTAATGGTTTGGCTTCAATCCACTTAGTAAAATAGTCTATCCCTACTATGAGGTATTTGACTCGTCACAGGGCTTGTGAAAATGGTCCAGGGAGATCAAGACCCCACTTTGTAAATGACCATGGTGAGGTGACTGATAGAGAGAATTTATGCCAATTTGGAAAACTAGATAAAGTAATTCCGTTGTGAGTATAGTCCAAACCGGCAATGGATCCTCTCAATCAAAATTCAATTCAAGATAAGGTCACAATTCAAACCAATTTATAACCGAGAGTATTTCGACTCCCGGGTCGTTCTCCCTAGGAACTAATGCCCACAAGTGCACAATTTTGGTTGTGAAGAGCCAAAGGGGTTTCAATAATAAAGAAGCAAGCAATAAATAAATAAAAGAACAAGACAAAATTGCAATTAATAAACTAATAAAGGAATAAAAGAACTATGTATGCGATATAAACAAGTAAGACTATAAAGTGATGAAAATGTGATTTAAAACATAAATGAACCCTTGATTTGGGATGAGTTATGGAATCTTTTCCTTGCCATAAGCACAACTATGATAATTATCTTGAGTTAATCTCGCTTAGTTAACCCCTAACATCGAGGAGTAAGTCAAGCAAGCATAATTGACCTTAATCCATAAGTTCTAACCAACTTACCAAACTAGTTGATAAAAGGCTAGCTTTAATAGAAACAAGAATCAACTAACTCCCCAAGAACTACCACTAAATGTTGGACATTATAGCTCTAGTGATCCATAAACTCATTTCCCAAGCCAAGGGGTGAAAATCTATCCCACAACTAAGATTGGCATTTCATCAAACACATAAAGGGCATAAACATAAAACATGGAAAAATTGGGAAAATGGCAAAAGCTTTGAACCATAAATGATCAAAATTAATAAAAGTAACTCAAACAAACATATAAAAGCCATCAAACATCAATTTAAACAACTAGGAATTCAAAATTGCAAACTATGTGAATATTGACAAGAGAGAGTAAAATATATGAAAGTGTAGAACAAGTAATGTAATTGAAAGAGAAATTAAAGAAATACTTACAATGCAGTTGCTAGAATTCAAAATCAAACTTGAAGTATAAAATGCTACAAACCCTAATTAAACCCTAAAAGAGAAATTCCTAATCTACACTACTCCTACCCCTACTATATATTTTTCCTATTCTAAGATGGCTCCCTTGTTATGTGTTGCATTCCCCTTCATATAGCCTCTCAAACCAGCCTCCGAGCCTTCAGAAATGGGCCAAGAAAGCCCCAAAATCGCGAGTCACGTGTGTTTTTAATGGAGACATGCGCTGGGACCTGTGCGGACGCATAGACGTGTGCGTTTGCATACTTCGCTGAATTTCCACTTGTGCATACGCACACTTCGCGACACTCTGGACTCGCTCTGCTTAGGTTCTTGTGCGTACGCACAAGTAGCTGTGTGCACGCACGCATGCTGATTTCCATTTTGTGTGTATGCACGCATCTCTGTGCGCACGCACGCATGGCTGAGCTCTCCTCCTTTGTTTTCTTCATGCTTTCTCCCAATTGCATGCTCCTTTTCCATTCCCACCAAGCCATTCCTACCTTATTCATTTGAAATCACTCACAAATAACATCAAGGTATCAAATAAAAGGTCAATGGAATAAAATTAGTCAAAATAAGTACAAAAGAGCATATTTTCACATTTAGGCACAATCTAGGGTCAAACACAAAAGTATGCTATTTTTAGTGAATAAGTGAGTTTATATGATGAAATCCATCCGATTCAAGCTAAAATATGTCGTCAAATATGGACTCATCAATTCCCCCACACTTAAACAATAGCATGTCCTCATGCTAAACACATACAAAGGAGAAGGATAAAAGGGCAAGCAACTTATTCAATGCAACTATCTATATGCATGCATGTATGTATATACTATATATCTATCTATCTATAATGTCCTATTGATTTGGTGCAAACAAACAAGAGAATTCCCAAGCAAGTATATAGACATATAGGGCTAAGCAAAGAAGTAGCTCAATGCATGCAAAATCTAGAGAATTGATTCAAGTTTCAAAATGAAGCAACTTGCAAGAATGCATGACAGGAGAGGTGGAAACATATAATTGAGTGATCGAACCCTCACTAGGTGTGTATACACTCTCAACGCTCGGTGTTTAGGGTTTAATCACTCAAGTCTCCTCTAATCATGCTTTCAAGGATTTTCTTTTCATCTAACAATCAACAAGTATTTGATGCATGTATGCAAGTATCATGAGGTCTTTAGAAGGTTGTAATGGGTTGGGGTAAGGGTAGGATGAGTATATGGCTAAGTGCACTAAAGGATTGAATCTTTGATTAGCTCAAGTATCCAACTCAACCTATATTACTCAACCCACAAAAATGCATTCTAGCCACCCCTTACTTCTTTTCACACACACATTCATGCTTTAATTTCTATTCAAAATACATATGCATTTCTTATTCATTTTTTTTCTTTTCTTTGGGGCAACCTTTGTCCCCTCTTATTATTTTTCATTTCAATTTTTTTATATATCTTTTTCTTTTTCTATGACAAATGCATACAGTTAAAGCAAGTTGAAACATGAATGTGCACCCATTTTCTAACTTTTTTTTCAATAAATACCCAAAACAAAATTTTTCTCTACTAATGCTTCCCAAAATTTCCGCCACACTTAAATGACGCACACATCTCGACCTAAGCTAATCAAAGATGTAATTCAAGGTAAATCATGGTCTTATACTTAGGGTTTTGATGTGGTTACAATTAGAACAAAGGGGTTTAACAAGCTCAAAGGGGTTAACAACGGTAGATGCAAGGGTAAGGCTATATGAGTGAGAAAGTTTAATTCAAAAATGGCCTCAATCATGCTAAATGCATTCAAGACATCAAATATTGGAAATAAAGAATCAAGCAAAACCAAGATTACAATCATAGAAGAGATATAACACTCAATGAACAAAATTAGTAGTTAAAAAGGTGTAACCACTCATTTAAGCTCAAAAACTCACAAGGTATTTGTTCTATCTCTCTTCTATGTTCCATAAAAATTTATTCAAGCAAGTTTAAAAACAATTTTCCAAATCAATTCAATAGAATGCCCTAAAAACAAAATTCTTGGAAATCTTTGTTGTTTCTCACCAAAATTATTTCCTATATGTATGTATGATGTGATGGATAAAATTTTCAAAAATTTTTTCTGGTTCTATTCCTAATTTTCAACAATGCAAAACTAACATGAACAATTAGGATAAAATTAATCTAGGCACTATGATATTCACATTATCCAATCACAACTTCTATCTATAAGATATATACTAAGAAAAGGATGCAAAAATGCAACATGCAATAGCTAGAAATAAACTATGTATAGGCTAAGATATATACTAGAGGAAAATGCAATGCAACAATCAAAAGCACTCTAAATATCTACAAGAAACATAATAAAAAGAAAGAAACAAAAACAAAGTGAAAAGTGTTCGGAAAAGAAAGTTTACACCCCAAAATGGCTAATCCTCCCCCACACTTAAGCGTTGCACGGTCCTCTGTGCACGAACAAAATCTGGTGGTGAGGAGCTATGAAGCTCCACCTTCAGCTGGTGGGCTCAGGGTTTCTGTTTGCTGAGTAAACAAATAAACACAATTGAGGAAAAGTGAGATGTATGTGGTATGACGATGTGTGTGTTCTAAGAGTGCACGATTTAGAACAACACACATTGGCCGGGTAAATAGGGATCACACAATCAAAAAAATTAGCATATGTTCCTCAATTAGGTGACCTAGGATGCAAGTGGAGAATGAGCAAAACTTAAGGCACAAGCAACCTTAGGTGACTAGGAAAGTGAATTGAGTGATTAAGATATTGGCTATTGTAATTGTGCAAGTTAAAGCGCAAGATTAATATAAAATAGCACAATAAACAACAACCAATTTAATAATGAACGAAAACTCTCTACTCATCACGAAGCATACTGAAAAAGTCACATGGAAGGGTACTTGTTACAAAAAGTGATAAGCTTGATAAGAATCAAGTTAGGTCACTCAAACAAATGCAAAGCATTAACAAGGAACAAGTACTGGACATGTGATGATTTTTAATATGAAAATCATGACGAACAAGTAATTTAATTCAAATCACTAAACTCCATGAGCACTCATAAAAGTTTCACCAAATATGCAACAAAATGTAGTGTGCAAATCCAAGTAGGTGCTAGTAATTGAAGGTAAAGTACAAGTTTATCAATGAAATTCAATCAATAAGCAACCCAATCAATCAACAAGAAAACACTTGCAACTTATTTAATTACTAAGATGAAAAATGAAATGCCAAGAAAACTAAGTAAAACAGGTAGAAAAATTTCGAAAAGCAAGGTAGGGGAGGGATGGAGGGGAAAAGAAGAAAAGAAGTGTAAAGAAGAGAAGAAAAGAAGTGAAGTGAGAGAAAACAGAGGCGTGCGTACGCACAGGTATGTTGGAATAGGGAAGGTGTGCGAGCGCACACTCTATGCGAGAGCTCCTGGCAGAAGAGGAATTAAGACGTGTGCATGTGCACAGGGTTGTGCGCACGCACAGTAGGTTTTTTTTTGTATGAGATGGATCATGTGTGCGTGCGCACACAGGTCCATGCACATGCACAAGAGCAAAAAGGGATATGGGGTGCAGGCGCACAGGCTGTGCTAACGCTCCCACCAGAGGAAGTCCAAGCTTGCGTGTGGACACACACGTCTGTGCGGCCGCACAGAGAGCGCGATAAGGAACATGCGTGCGTGCGTACAAGGTGGTGCGCACGCACATACTAAGGAAAACAGGGGAGAGCCCACGCACAGACCGTGCGGGTGCTGCGAACAGAGGGCAATACCAAGAGTGTGCGGGCGCATAGGCCTGTGTGCTCGCACAGGTCGCAAAACTCACAGTTGTGTGCGCACGCACAGCAGCGTGCGTACGCACAGATGCCCTGTTTTGCAAAAATTTGTCTTTCATTTCTAAGGTGTTATGCCTCTGCTCAATCAACATTTCAACCCCAAAATATTCAAAACGTCACAAAATCATGATCCATTTGCAATTCAACCTATCTAAACTCAAATTTAAACTAATCCTAAGCTAACTAAGACAAGCAAACATGCAAGAAACTAAGACTATAAGCAAAGAGAAAGGGTAAGAAAGATGTTACCATAGTGGGGTGTCTCCCACCTAGCACTTTGGTTTATAGTCCTTAAGTTGGACTTATTGAGGAGACTCTAGCTAGGGTGGCATGTGTTTCCACTCCTCCTTGAACCTCCATCCATGCTTGGTCTTTAAAGCTCCTCCGGGATCCCATATTCTACGCATCCACTCACCTTCTTGTTGATCTTTATGCTTCAAGCCAGATGGATAAGCTCCTAGTTGACCCTTGTAACAACCCAACATTCTCCGAAAATCACCCGATTATGCTCTACACCATGCTTGAACTCCAATTCTTGAATTAACCTTCTTGATGATCCTTGGAGTTCCTTAGCTACCAACACTCCTTTCTCCACCACTCACCAACCCAAGAAAGACCTTGAGTTGGTAGTCCGTCTCCAAGATAGCATATTGACGGGGGCCAATGAAGCTCATAGGTAAAATTGCCACTCACTCAATATGTTCTTGGTTGTCAACTCCTTCCTCACCAACCTCTTCCTCCTCTTCCCCATCACTAATATCATAGCATGGAGGTTGTGAGAAGTCTACCTCCATGTCTTTCTCAAACTCAATGGGGAGAGGCTCATTAGGATCATTAAAGGGATTGACCAAGGAGGACAAAAAATCATCAATGATGGAATCCTCATCTTGATCAATCTCCCTCATATCTCTTTTTCTCTCCTCCGGTTCACATATCTCACCTTCCTCCTCTTGTTGTGCTTTAAACCTTAGCTCCCCTTCATCCATTTGACATTCCATGCTCTCCTCTTCTCTACGCCCTTCAATTACTCCTTCACATCCTCCAAGCTGAGGGCCTTGATCGGATGAGCGTAAAAGAACCAAGCGGTTTACCACTTCGGCTATGGTAGTTACGAATTGCTCTTGAGTCTTTCGGAATCCTTCTTACACTTGGAGAAAGGCTTGAAGGCCTTGATGGTCATGGGCCAAGGGCGGGAAAGCTTCATATTGTGGTGAAAAAGAAGGTTCACAGTTTGGGAGACTCATGTTGGTAGGCGTTTTGAGGTGGTATGTAAGAATGTGGTTGTTGGTATTAGTGTGGTGTTTGAAAATATGGTGATTGAAGGTTATGTTGAGGGTATGGGCTATAGGCGTATGGTGGTGGGGGTGCATAATCAAAATGAAATCCACCACATCCTTGGGTTGGGTATGTGCCTTGGGAAAGGCGTGGCTCATTGTAATATAGAGGAGGTGGCTCCTTCCAAAATTGATGCTCCAATCCCATGATGCAATCCAAAATTGAGGTTATCAAGCCCTACAAAATAAGCACAACCAAACTCCAAACCAAGAGGGTGATAACTCATAGAGATAATTGAAAATAATAACTAAAGACATCAATTAACAAAATAAACAAAATCCTAATTACCAACAAAAGGAAACAAGCAACTAAAAAGATCTATTCACACTATGGACATATTTACAACAACCAAAATATAGCACTCAGGACGCTAGGTCCCCGGCAACGGCGTCAATTTGATAGAGAGAATTTATGTCAATTCAGAAAACTAGATAAAGTAATTTCATTGTGAGTATAGTCCAAACCGGCAATGGATCCTCTCAATCAAAATTTAATTCAAGATAATGTCACAATTCAAACCAATTTATAACCAAGAGTATTTCAACTCCCGGGTTGTTCTCCCTAGGAACTAATACCAACAAGTGCACAATTTTGGTTGTGAAGAGCCAAAGGGGTTTCAATAATAAAGAAGCAAGCAATAAAGAAACAAAAGAACAAGACAAAATTGCAATTAATAAACTAATAAAGGAATAAAAGAACTATGTATGCGATATAAACAAGTAAAACTATAAAGTGATGAAAATGTGATTTAAAACATAAATGAACCCTTGACTTGGGATGAGTTATGGAATCCTTTCCTTGCCATAACCACAACTATGATAATTATCATGAGTTAATCTCGCTTAGTTAACCCCTAACATCGAGGAGTAAGTCAAGCAAGCATAATTGACCTTAATACATAAGTTCTAACTAACTTATCAAACTAGTTGATAAAAGGCTAGCTTTAATGGAAACAAGAATCAAATAACTCCCCAAGAACTACCACTAAATGTTGGAAATTATGGCTCTAGTGATCCATAAACTCATTTTCCAAGCCAAGGGGTGAAAATCTACCCCATAACTAAGATTGGAATTTCATCAAACACACAAAAGGCATAAACATAAAACATGGCAAAATTGGGAAAATGGCAAAAGCTTTGAACCATAAATGATCAAAATCAATAAAAATAACTCAAACAAACATATAAAAGCCATCAAACATCAATTTAAACAACTAGGAATTCAAAATTGCAAACTATGTGAATATTGACAAGAGATAGTAAAATATATGAAAGTGTAGAACAAGTAAAGTAATTGAAAGAGAAATTAAAGAAATACTTACAATGCAGTTGCTAGAATCCAAAATCAAACTTGAAGTATAAAATGCTACAAACCCTAATTAAACCCTAAGAGAGAAATTCCTAATCTACACTACTCCTACTCCTACTATGTGTTTTTCCTATTCTAAGATGGCTCCCTTGTTATGTGTTGTATTCCCCTTCATATAGACTCTCAAACTAGCCTCCAAGCCTTCAAAAATGGGCCAAGAAAGTCCCAAAATCGTGAGGCACGTGCGTTTTAATGGAGGCATGTGCTGGGACCTGTGCGGACGCACAGACGTGTGCGTTCGCACACTTCGCTGAATTTTCACTTGTGCGTACGCACCAGAGGGTTGTGCGCACGCACACTTTGCGACGCTCTGGACTTGCTCTGCTTGGGTTCTTGTGCGTACGCACGCATCTCTGTGCGCACGCACGCATGGCTGAGCTCTCCTCCTTTGTTTTCTTCATGCTTTCTCCCAATTGCATGCTCCTCTTCCATTCCCACCAAGCCATTCCTACCTTATTCATCTGAAATCACTCACAAATAACATCAAGGTATCGAATAGAAGTTCAATGGAATAAAATTAGTCAAAAAAATCACAAAAGAGCATATTTTCACATTTAGGCACAATCTAGGGATCAAACACAAAAGTATGCTATTTTTAGTGACGCAAAAATATGTCGTCAAATATGGACTCATCAGTGACGCTAATAAGCTCTTCAGGAGGCACAACATGGAAGTTGGCATGCTTCTAACAAGGCGGGCACTTTTTAACGAACTTGGCTGCTTCTCATTGTAAGGTCGACCAAAAGAAGTCAGCCCAGATTACCTTCTTGGCTAATGATCAGGCTCCCAAGTGATTCCCACATTTGCCATTGTGTACTTCCTCTAGGACCTCTTTTCTATTGGAGGTCGGGACGTACTTTAGGAGAGGTTTTAATATTTCTTTTTTATATAGAACATTGTGGACCCGTGTGTAATTTTGTGCTTCCCTTATGAGTCTTCGAACCTCCTTTTCATTTTCAGGAAGGTTGTCAAATTTAAGATAGTTGACTATGGGAGTCATCCATTGATGCGTGAGCATCTTTCCTATATTCTCCTAGTGAATTTGCATTTGAATTTGCTAAGTTTAATCAAGATATAAATACTTTTTAGCCACTATGAATGCTACTTTGAGTTGTGTGTAATTTGGTTCATTTTAGGTAGCATTCAGATGGATTTGATAGAGTTTAGGAAAAAGAAAGTGAATGATGCTGTCAACCCCGACCTCCTTGCACTCCAAAGGACATAACTTGAGCTATAGAGGTCTAATTGACATGTTTTTAATGGCATTGGAGAGCTAACTTCTAGCGTTTTATAACGATATATAATAGTAGATACTTTTTCTCTAAACCATACGGTCTTGGTGGTGCCTAACTTGAGATTCTCCAAGTAAGGCACCAGATGGAGAAAACTCCCATATCATGCGGCCTGGGTGGCGCCTAACTTGGGATTCTCCAAGTTAGGTGCCAGATGAAAGAAGAGCTAGCAATTATACACGGCCATAGTGCCGCCTAACTTGGCTCAGCCCAGGTTAGGCACCAACCTTGATGAATCAAGTGGTCCCATTCATCCTCTAAGCCTTCGATTCGAAGATTTTATTTTATTTTGATTAAAACTTTATTTTATTTTCAAATAGGAAAAAATATTATTTAGTTTTAGAAAATATATTTTACATTAATTAGGATTAGATATAAAAGAAAAAAGATTTAGCCCTTTGGTCTCTCTTCTCTCTCACGCACCTCATTCCGCACTTTACAGTTTTTAGAACCCTAGCTTTCTCTCTGAGCCATGAGCAACTAAACCTCCACTGTTAAGGTTAAGAGCTCTTTTTATTATATGGATTAATACTATTATTCTTATATTTTAACTAATGTATTGATTTCAATTTTAAGAATTTGTTTTCGTTCTTCATCTTAAGGATTTGTGTAAATCGGAAGAATAACCCTTATTCTAATTGAGTTCTTGCAAACCTTGAAAAGGCAATTTGCTTGAACAATAGGTTAAAGATAATTTCTCCTAAATCACTAATTATCTGAACTAATTGGGATATGTGACAAACAATCCTCTTATATTTGGATAATTAGGGTTTTTGTGGCTAATAAACTAGAATTGGACCTAAACCTCTAATTTTAATTAAGTGACCAAGGAATTGGAGGTTAACTAGGTTAGAAGAGACTAAATTACTAAGGAATTAGGGTTTAGTCAATTACAGTTTGCCATGAATTGAATCTTGCATGATTAAAATAATTGGTAAGAAATAGAAATCCAGAAGATAAACAACTCTGAAACCTTAACTGTTTTTCTCATATATTCTTCACACCCAATTTTGCTGTCACTTCTTAATTTCTTACTTTTTGCTTAATGCAATTACAAACTACAAAACACTAAATTTTGTTTGTCTAACTAAGTAAATCACTCAACCATTGTTTCTTGATCCATCATTCCTCGTGGGATCGACCTTCACTCATCTGAGGTATTCTTGGTACGACTCGATACACTTGCCAGTTAGTTTGTGGGTTATAAATTCCGCACCATCCATCCTAAATTTTGATTAGATATGGCGATTACATCCAAGTTGCCATCTCCCTTTAATATTCATGGTGCGTGGAGAGGGCATCTGCTTAGTGATGAGTCCATATTTGACGATATATTTTAGCTTGAATTGGATGGATTTCATCACATAAACTCACACTTATTCACCAAAATAGCATACTTTTGTGTTTGATCCCTAAATTGAGCCTAAATGTGAAAACATGCATTTTTGTGCTTAAATTGAGCAATTTAATCTCACTTATATTCCATTGATGCCGTGATATGTTTATTGAGTGATTTCAGGTCCTAGAGGCAAGAATGGTTTGGTAGAAGTGGAAGAAAGCATGCAAAAAGGGAGAAAACATGAAGAAAACAAAGGAGAAAAGGATTTCAGCCTTTGCCCACGCACAGGGGTCAAAATCAGGACCTGTGCATCCACACACCTTCTGTGCCCATGCTCAGGGCAGAATGGAAATCAGGACCTGTGCTTCCGCACAGGTCTGTGCCCACGCACAGGAGGAAAATCAGCAAGTGTGCCCATGCACAGACCTATGTGTCCGCACAGGTACAAGCGCGTGCCTCCATTAAAATTGCACGTGGACTCGCATTTTGGGGGCTTTTTGGCCCATTTTTGAAGGTTTTGAAACATATTTGAAGGGGGAAGCAACCATATATCATAACATACATTACCACACTTCAGAGAGGAGTTTTTAGGACTAGTTTTAGGGTAGTTTAGTTTAGGTTTTCACTCAAGTTTCCTTAGGTTTAATTAGGGTTTGTAGCATTTTATACTTCAATTTTGTCTTTGGATTTTTCTATCTCATTGTAAGTATTTCTTTAATTTCTCTTTCAATTACTATACTTGTTCTACACTTTCTCGTATTTTCATTTCTCTTGCCAATTTATATATAGTCTTGCAATTTTGGTTTTCTAGTTGTTGAATTTGTTGTTTGATGCTTATTTTATGTTTGTTGAGTTTCCTTGCTTGCTTGTTATCATTTATGGTTCATAGCTTTTATTATTTTCCCAATTTTGCCATATTTTATTTTTATGCCCATTATGTGTTCGATGAAATGCCAATTTTGATTATGGGGTAATTTCCACCCCTTGGCTTGGGGGAAATGAGTTTATGGATTACTAGAGCCATAATGTCCAACATTTAGTGATAATTCTTGGGTTGTATTGTTCTTGTTCCCACTAACGCTAATTTGTTGCTAAGGTAATTAGCAAGCAAGCTAGGATTTGTGGGTTAAGAACACTTATGCTTATTTAACTTACTCTCCGATGTGAGGGTTGACTGAGCGAGATTAATCCATCATAATTATCATAGTTGTGGTTATGGCAAGGAAGGAATTCCATAACTCATCCCAAGTCAAGGTTTCATTTATGTTTTGAATCACATTTTCAATCACTTTATAGTTTTACTTGTTTACATTACATACATAGTTCTTTTGTTCTTTCATTAGTTTATTAATTAAAATTTTGTCTTGTTCTTTTATCTCTTTATTTGTTTGCTTCCTTATCATTGAAAATACCCCTTGTTTCCCATAACCAAAATTGAGTGCACTCTTTGGCATTAGTTCCTAGGGAGAACGACCCGGAATTTAAAACTCCCGATTATTTTGTGTTGATTGTGACATCTTTAGGATTATAATTTAATCGATGGCCAATGGTTGGATTTGGAATATACTTGCAACGTCAATCCTATTTCTTGTGTGAAAATCCAAACCTACAATTTGGTCATCGTCACTTAGGCATTTGACTTTTGAGTTATATGACAGATCTCCCTTTTCAGGATTTGTGATAGTTGTTCTCGGGCTTCATCTAAATATTTCTTCATGTTAGGGTCTTTGGCTTGATAAGTGCCATTAATTTATGAAGTTACCACTTGTAAATTACTGAACACTGTCAACCTTTGTGCCCCCATTTCTTTAGCCAGCTTCAAGCCAGCAAGCAAGACCTTATATTCTGCTTAGTTATTAGAAGCAAGAAACTCGAACCTTAAAGAAAATTTTCTATCCGAGTTCTTTGCTCACTTTCTAAGATGACAAATGTTGTTAGACTTTCCTGACTTTCAATGTATTCAGCTATGAAGTCGGTGAGATACTAGGACATAATTGTTGTCCAGGATTCATACTTCAAATCAAACTCAGACAGTTCCATAGCCCATTGTAGCATCCTTCCTGCTAGGTCTATTTTTTGTAGAATGTGCTTCATTGGTTGGTTAGTACGGACCATTATATTGTGAGCTTGGAAGTAAGGTCAGAGTCTTCGTGAGGTGAGAAAAAGGGCATATGCGAATTTTCTATCTTTGGATAGTTCATCTCTGCTCCTTGTAAAGCTTTGCTGACAAAGAAGATAGGTTGCTGCCCATTTTCATCTTTTTGAATCAAGGCCGAGGCTATAGCTCGGCTTGGCACTGCCAGGTAAAGGACGAGATCTTCTCCCGTGACAGGTCGGGTGAGTATGGGTGGTTGGCCCAAGAATGCTTTAAAGCCTTGAAAAGCTTGTTCACATTCCTGGGACCATTCAAATTGCTTCCTCTTTTTAGGATTGAATATAAGGGTAGGGACTTGATGGGAGGCGGAAATCAGCTAATTAAGAAATCAATATAGAAATACGTTGCGAGTATAGTTCTTAACCAGCGAAAATCCGCTCATCAATTTAGAAAGGTTGTCACAAAATTAGAATAAAAATACTGGGAGTATGAATCCCAGGTCGTCTCCCAACAAGTTGACAAAAGGGTGCTATCTTATTAATCAGGAGTTTTCTGAGAATTTTTGAGAGTTGAATAACAAGAAATAAATAATTGTAAATTAACGCAATGAAAATTAAAAGAGATTTATATATTTAGAATAAAAAGCCTTGACTGGGGGAATGATTAATTGGAAGTTCTATCCTTGTTGGAATTCTCTCAAGTGTAGTATAAAGAGGTTGTTATTTTCACTTAGTTAACCCTTACTAAATAAAGGAAAGTCAATTAATTGAGCTAACTCTTATTGGCAAATCCTAGTCCTCTCCCTTGGGAAGGTCTAGCATTAGTAAATAGAGAATTAGCCAACAACTTTCAATTTAACTGATCACTTGAGCATTCCAACTCAAGTGTCTCCTTTTAATCAACTCCCATGTCAAGTTGGGAATCTACTCCATTGACATGAAAATTACTTGCACAGAATTAAAAAGGGAATAGAAGGAAGACATGATAGACAATAACTACAAATTAATTAAAAGTAAAAGTAATCCTTTGCATTAATAAATTCTAAAAATAATCCAATTATAACTCTGAACAAAGATTAAGGATATGGAAGAGTAAGGGAATAAGAAAACAAACTAGAATAATAACTTCTTCAGCGGAGGTAATGACTCTTTTCAATATCCAAAGCAAAAGCATAAAACTAGAAATATGTGAATGTAAAGAAAACCTAGAGGAAGAGTAATTTTCTCTCTAGACTCAGATCTAAAACTAAAACTACGTTAATTAGAATCTCCCTTGAGTCTCTGCTCGTTCCCTGGCTCTAGTCTGTGTTTCTGGGCCAGAAATTGGGTCAGAATTCGGCCCAAAATCGCCCCCAGCATTTTCTATTATTTCTGCAAATCGCGCATGTCACGCGTACGCGTCACTGGTCATCTTCGCGTGTCACGCGTACATGTCAAGCACGCGCACACGTCGTCTAGCAAATCTCCAATCCATGCGTACGCGTCAGGTACGTGCACGCGTCATTGTAAAAATCTCCAGATCATGCGCACGCGTGAGCAATACGTGTGCATCGATGCTCGCTGGTTGTCTCCTTTATTTCTTATGCTCCTTCCATTTCTGCAAGCTTCCTCTCCATCATCTAAGCCATTCCTGCCTTACAAAGCCTGAAACACTGAACACACAGATCACGGCATCGAATGGTATAAAGGGGAATTAAAATATACAAATTAAAGGCTTAGGAAACAAGTTTTCAATCATAGAACAGAACTAGGAAGGAATTGTAAAATCATACAAATCATATGAATAAGTGGGCAAGGACTTGATAAAAACTACTCAATTGAGCACAAGATAAACCATAAAATAGTGGTTTATCAGGACTTCAATGCTAACCTTGCCCAGAATCTGGATAGTGCCGCCAGCCTTCCATCTAGCTGTTGGACTTCTTTAAGACAACTCGGGATCTTCATCTCTAGTATGGCTGAGCACTTGTTTGTCCGGGTTTGCTTCTATGCCCCTTTGGGTGAGCATGAAACCTAAGAACTTTCTCGCTTCCACCGCGAAGGTGCATTTGGAGGGGTTTAGTCTCATTTCATGCTTTTTGATTATGGAGAATACCTCAGAGAGGTAGACAAAAGGTCTAAGTCGTCTTTAGTTTTGATGAGCATGTCGTCCATATAGACATCTATGAATTTCCCTAGGTGAGGAGAAAACACTTTGTTCATCAGTCACTGGTATGTGGCTCCGACATTCTTTAATCCAAAAGGTATTACCACATAACAATAGTTAGGTTTTGGTGTGATAAAGGATGTCTTTTCTTGGTCCAGTTAATACATTGGGATTTAATTGTATCTCGAATAGGTGTCCATAAAGGACAGGTACCGATAACCTAAAGCTGAGTTGACTAGAGTGTCAACGCTCGGGAGAAGGTATGGATCCTTGGGGCAAGATTTGTTGAGGTCTGTGTAGTCTACACACATCCTTCATTTTCCATTCTGCTTCTTCACCAGAACCACATTAGCCAGCCACAATGGATATTTTACTTCTCTTATGAATCTTGCTTGCAATAAGGCTCGAACTTGCTGTTCCACGACTTGCGTCATTTTGGGACCGAGTTTTCAACGCTTTTGCTGAATAGGTCTAGAACCCGGGTAAATGGCGAGCTTATGAGACATCAGGTCGGGATCTATACCAGATATATCGGAGGCTTTCCAAGCAATGAGGTCAGAATTTCTTCTTAAGAGGTCAATGAGCTGTTCTTTCAGACCTCCTTCTAGGTTAGCCCCTATATTTGTAGTTTTTCAAGGTGATCTCTAATCTTCACTTCATTTACTTTCCCTCCAGGTTGGGGGCACAATTCTTTCCGAGTTCAAACACCTCCAAGCTCGATAGTGTTGACTTCCATTCCTCTTGGGCTGCCCTTTAAATTCAGGCTTTCATTATAGGATTTTTGTGCCAACTTTTGATATCCATTTATGGTGGCAATTCCCTCTGTAGTGAAAAACATCATTCACAGATGAAGTGTGAAAACAACTGCTGCAAGTCGGTTCAAGGTTGTCCAACCTATTAGGGAGTTATATACTGAAGTAACGTCAACCACGATGTAGTCGATGCTTAACGTCTTTGACTTCATTCCCTTTCCAAAAGGAGTGCACAGAGAGATAAACCTAAGAGGTCATATCAGCGTGTCCCCTAACCCGAAGAGGTTATTTGGGTATGCCTTTAGATCATTCTCTTTCATTCCAAGTTTGTCAAAAGCGGGTTTAAATAATATATCTGCCAAACTACCATGATTCACTAGGGTTCTATGGAGGTTTGAATTGACGATGATCATTGTTATCACTACTGGGTCATCATGACCAAGTGTTACCCCCTGAGCATCTTCTTTAGTGAACGAGATAGTTGGCAAGTTGGGAGTTCTGTCATCTTTCCCGACTTGATACACCTCTTTAAGATGCCTATTTCGTGATGATTTTAAGATTTTTCAACCAGCAAATCCTCCATTTATCATGTGTATATGTTATTCTGCAGTTTGAGGTGGACGCTCTTGTTGACCTCTTTCTTTATCTCGCTTTCTTTTTCTTTGGTCATCCAACCTATTAGCTAAGTATCTATCTAGCCGACCTTCCCTAGCCAGATTTTCTATGACATTTTTTAAGTCATAACAATCATTGGTAGAGTATTCGTAAAGTTTGTGGTACTCGTATTATTCCATCTGACTTCCTGCCTTTTCGTGTTTGATTGTGCGAGGAGGTGAAAGCTTCTCGGTGTGGCATAGCTCCTTGTAAACGTCTACAAGAAAAACTCTGAGTGGAGTATAATTATGGTACCTTCAAAGGTTTCTTTGAGTTGTACTATTCTTTTTTCTTGGCTTTTTTCTCTTTTTTTCAAGGTGGATAGGGAAGGCTGGGCCTCGAGACGGGATCTGTTAGTCGTGAATTCTCCTCCATGATGATATATTTCCCTGTCTGTTCTTATACTTCGTACAAAGAAGCTGGATGTCGCTTGGATATAGACTGAGAGAATGACCCTTCTTTAAGGCCATTAACTAATCCCATTATGACTGCTTCAATAGGTAAATTTTGTATTTCCAACCATATTTTGTTGAATCTTTCCATGCAATCCTGGAGTGTTTCTCTAATTTCTTGTTTAACTCCTAGCAAGCTTGGAGCATATTTCACCTTATCCTTCCGGATTGAGAATCTAGTAAAAAACTTCCTTGCCAGCTCATCAAAATAAGTTACCGACGTGGGAGGTAAGTTATCAAACCCTTCATTGTGGCTTTGGTTAGGGTTGTCAGTAAGGCTTTGCAATGAGTAGCATCGAGGCTTCGGTTAGGTACATCCGACTTTTGAAGTTGCTAAGATGAGGTCTGGACGTGAGGTTACCTGAAACATTGATTTAGGCCTGGACGTGAGGTCCAGACTCCTTATGGGGCTGCGTCCGACTTGTTCTTGTGCCGAGGTGCTGCTGTCCAAGTTCCTCGTGAGGAGATGGGGGTGGTACCGACAAGAGACTCCGATACTTAAGTTAGCAAGGGTTTTAAGTAGGGTTTTAGTAGAATAGAACATGTATATACCCGAGGGGGTATCAATGTATTTATAGTAGACTTTGATTACCACTTTTTTTAGAGTAGTTCCACCTTTAATTGATGGATAACTGTTTCGTTTATATTTAGGAGTTTGTTGAGATCTATCCTTTAGGAGAGATAGATATAGTAGGAGAGATTCGGGGATGCAGTTACTTATTTGGATAAGTAACGCTGGTCCTTGTCGCCATGTCCAACGTCTTTAAAGAGGTCAGGTAAATGGTAGGGACCACCCTTTTTAAGTTGTTCTTTTTTGTCTTTATTGGGTATGACTCTATGTTTTGGGTCAGGATATGAATAACAACAATTAAAATAAATATTAATTTTTTAAGATTTTTAAATAAAAAAAGATAAAAATATTTTTTATTAACCACAATATATATTTTTTTATAATTATATGATATTTTTTAATAAATACTTTAAGTATATAATAACTATAAAAATGACAATTTGATGCACAAAACATTTTGCATTAATATGAAATTCAAAAAAGAATCGTACTCAAAAAAGTATAATCTATCCAATCTAACCTAATTAAATGGTTGTTTTCATAGTGTGAACCTTTGACTTCATTATTATTCTAAAATTTTGGTCCCAATAATATACGAACAGAAACATTTCAAGTGTATCGGAAGTATTGGTGTTTCATTTGTTTTAATCGTTGATCTAAATTATAAAAAATATATATAATATATATTAATTAAAATCAACAGTTAAAATAACTGGAATATCAGTTGATAATCATGATTATAGAGGTAGGACTTACGAGAATAAAAGAATCCAGTGAGTATATATATATGCTTCTGAGTTGCATTCAACGTCTGATTTTCAAAGCAAAGAAGTTTCGCAGAACTTTACAGATGCATTGATCCTTAATTTACGCCGACTTGAATTTCAATTAAATTTTTTAGACTAAAAACTCTAATTTGCGTAATGCAAAATGTATCACAAATAATCGAGAATATGAATCCACTTGGAACAAAGTACATAATGTGGTAGAACACTAGGATATAGATGGAAAGAGGTATACATTAGGTCTTAGTAAAGCGCGCACATGAAAGAATTTAGAGGA
>NC_029791.2:54119493-54135995 GCF_000816755.2 Arachis ipaensis
AGTTACTAGTAATATGTTACTTTTGTACATCAAAATTGATTTTTAGAGTGTAATTTAATGTTTACACATCTTTAGTGTGTATTTTTTTTTGTTAATTTACTATATTAATTTGTGTTTTAAACAAGGTTCTGAAAACCAGTTCCAATCGACCGGTTGAACCGGTCAAACCGCGAACCGCTAAAAAATGCGGTTCGAACAAAACTTCTAACCGGAAGATTGAGAAGTCGGAGTAGGACTGTTGAACTAACCGGAAACTGATCGGTCGAATCGAACCGTGACCTAGCCGGTTTTTGAATTTTTTCTAAAAACGGCAGCGTTTCCTTCGTGCAACCCTAACAACCTAAGTTCCCTAACCATTACCCCTCTAGAGTCTAGAGTCTTCTCTATACTCTCACAACGCGAAGCAAAACTTTCTCGAGCTTCTCCAGTCCTCCGTCGTCTCAATGTCATCCAGCCACCGTCGCCGCTATGCCTCCATCACTGCCAATCCATCACCACCGCTGCTAAAGTTTGTTGGAGCTGCGCAAAGCCATCGTCGTCGCTGTCACGTGAGGAAGGAAGCGAGAGACCGAAGCTGCGAGAGAGGAGAAGTCACCCCGCCGAAAGCCGCTGCTGAAGACCCCATGATAAAAGCGGTTCTGCTTGAATCTTTGAAGGTTGTTCTGATTTTCCCACTATTGTTGCAATCTGCTACTTTCTTTTCAATTGTCTCTAAGCGTACTTGATTTTCTGGATTTAGAGTTATTTTTATTGAATTTCTGGATTTGAATTTTGAATTCCTGCTTGATCTGTAATTTCTGTTGATTCTTCTTGTTGTTGTTGTGGTTGAAATTCAAAATTGAAATATGATTCTTCTTGTTCATCAATTTCATATTCTGGACTTGTTGATTTGTGAACTGATCTTGTGAAGTTGAATTTGTGATCTGTTGTTGGATTTGTTGCTAAATTGCTTGTTGAATCTGAATTTGCATCGATTTCGGCCTCTCTTTTTTCTTGAACTTCTGTTGATGCTGCTGTTCTGCTTCTCGATTGATTTGGTTGCTTCTCGATCGATTTGTGGTGGTTGCCGTTGTTGCCTCAGTCTAGCTTTAATCTCTTCCCACTCAATTTTCATTCTGCAACTTTATTCCAGCAAATTTCTAGCAAGATTGGATGCATATCCGATTGGTAGCAATGATAGAACACAATTTCGAATGTTTCCAAATTGGCAAATAGATTGGGTGCCTTCCATAACTGAAGCCATCTCTTGAATGTCTCTTATTTATACTATAATTATATTTGCATTCCATAATTTGGATGATATTTTAAAGTTTATATTAAACTATAATTATATTTTAATGTATTTATTTATATTTTATTTATTATTTTACTATAAAACGGTTATTCCAAGTTGAACCACTAAACCAGTAAATCAATAAATAGAGCGATTTGATGACCGGTTCGGTATCCTGAACCTTGCTAACCATACATATTAGTATAATATATATAAGTTTATAATTTTTTAATTCAAAATAAAAACATAAAAACACTTGCCTAAAAGTCAATAAACCCAACGATGTGCCACGAGCTATTCATACAGTTGATGTCGTCGTTCGTTGTCTTTGCGCTGCCATAGAGAAAAGATAGGGTGGAACATATAACACTGAGAGAAGAGCACAATAAATAAAGACATTAATGTATATTTTTTCTTTTTTTTAAACGCAGTATATTATTTCAATCACATTTTTATGTTAGTGCAACCAAATATAGTCCTTCTGTGTTTATATATTTTGAACTTAGTGTTCTTAATTCCTCTTAAAATGTATATTGAGATATAGGCTGTTACTTTCAGGCTCACCAAGTCCTTTTTTTCCTTATTGTTATCTACTGATTCAATATAACTTTTAGTTTAAAGAATAATTCAAATCGATAATGAGCATATCGAAAATGTTTGAAAATTATCGAGCAGGTTTTTTGAATTTATCGAAAAAAGGTTATCAACAAACAAGATAAATTGATCGAAAATTCATGTCGAGTATAAGATTTCGTGATCGAAACAGTAATCCCGTGATCAAAGCGAGTGGAAAGACTAAGTATTTGAAACAGTTGAAAGCGGTTACTCTATCATTTATATGGCGGGAACAATTACACTTAGTTTTCCCGCATATAAAACATGTGATGAAATTGGATTGGTGAAAAGAGACTATAAATAGACAAAGTTTGGAAGGAAGAAAGGTTGAAATTCTTGTTCAGAAAACACTCTTACAATTTCACATCGCTAGAGACTTTCTGATCTTACTCAGAGTTTACTTTTATGTAGGGTTCCTTCCAAAGTCTTTACATTCCTTTTAATTTTTCATGCAAATTTACTTTCTTCTTTAAAGTTTTTCTTTTCCTTATTTTCCTTTGCATTTATGCATTATGTTTGAACTCAAAGTTCTATGATCATGTCAAAGGCGTTTTATTAATTTGCAAGTTAGTTTATTTTGTTAATTTTGATTTTCTTTTGATTTCTTTTCTTTTTAGCCTTCTTGACTTTTCCCTTTCCATTTTGAAGTTTCCTTGTTATCAGTTCAAAATAAAATTTGTGATGCACAATTCGAAACTAGTACTCAAAAAAGAGGAGTAGGTTTTGCTTCTAGATTAGTAGATATCGAACCAACCCAGATTTGCTAACAATCTGCATAGCAAAATGGCACGCCTGGTGGGACAGTTTTGAAAAGTGTGTCAGAAATTTGGTAATGATTTAGTTTATGCAACTTAGAAGTGAAAAAGTTGTACGTATGGCAGACAAAATCTTTAATGCTAATGTTGGATCATCCACGAATGATCATATTCCTGTGGTAGTTGCTCAAACATCTATAGAATTGGCATCACATACAGAAAGTAGGATTCAAAACCTAGGAGTTGGGCTTGGAGAAGATGTGGTGGTTAATAATCCACCCATGGGAATAATAGGTGTAACCCACGCTCATGAACTTCTGAAACACAAACACAAATACAACTGCCTGTAACCGCTGGGTGGCCTCCTTTTGGTCGTCCTCCTGGTTACACTCCACCCATGAATGGTTATGTGCCTCTAATTAGATTTGAAAATGCATGTGGAGCGGTTAATAATCAACCACCAATACACCATCCTAAATTTTCCCGTGATTATCAAGTAGGGTCAACATCAAATAATCTGAATTCGATAGCAACAGTTCGACAATATGTTGAATAAAGCCATCATGATTTGATCAACTTGTTAACTAAACAAATGACTACTATTTTGAATCCCATGATGGATGATCATAAAACAAAATTCGAGCGTTTAGCTAGACAAGTGGAACGAATTGCTCGAATGGTTGATTCTGATAAGGATGGTCATCGAAATGAAGAAATAAATCTAGAAAATTTGGGGAATAATATTAGGAATGGAAATGATAATATGAATCTTGGTGGAGATATGGATCATGTAGTTTGACGTGGTAATAATGCAGATGAAGTGTTGGCTAGAATGCGGGTTTATCAACGAGGTGAGCATTATCAGGTGACAAGGATCGTCGAAGATGTTCTTAGTAGGATCGGAATCAATGTGGATTTTATGAATCGGTCACATTTTGTTTCCCTATTTCCTGCTATTGTGCAAATGATAGAAGTTCCTAGGGGTGTAAAAACCCCTAAGATTATAACAAAGTTTGCAGGTAAAGTAGGTGAATCAACTACTAAACATATTGCTCGATATATAGTCGAATTACTCAAATTGGAAAATGATAAAAATTTTAAAATGAAATTTTTTCCTTCCTCTTTGATGAAGAATGCTTTTACTTGGTTTTCAAATTTAAGACCCAATTCGATTGTAACTTGGGTACAGTTGAAAAGTGCTTTTCATTCTCAATTTTATAGAGGTGAGCTGAATGTGACAATCACAGACTTAGTGGCTTTAAAACGTGATGATGGAGAGTCAATCGATGATTTTATGATCCATTTCAAGAATGTCCAAAGTCGATGTTATGTTTTACTTCTTGAAAGTGAGGTAGTGAAGATAGCCGATATGGGATTAGGTTTTTATATGCGTCGAAAGTTGATTAATGTACATGTACCTGATTTAGCTCATTTGACTAAAAAGGTTTGTCAAGTAGAAATTCTTCAAAAAGAAAAAGAAAAGTTTAGAAATGAGAAAAAGTACAAAAGTAAAGTTTTTGCTCGAAAAGAAAAAGTGTCATATGTGAAAATGGGATCTTCAAGTGAAGAGTTTGATTTCAAATTTCCTGAAGTTGATTTAACAAAGGTCAACCTTACGATTGCTCTTCGTTTAAGAAAATTGCAAATATTGAAAAATCTAATTATTTGAAATATAAGAGTGGAAAAAAGTATAGTTTCGATATTTCAATTTCAGAACAGATATTTGATGTGTTGCTTAAAGATAAATAATTGATTTTGTCAAAAGGCAAGACATTACTATTGATTAAAGATTTGAAAGGAAAGCCTTATTATAAATTTCATCAAGCAACTAGTCATTCAACTAATAATTGTATCTATTTCATGGACTTGATCCAAGAAGTAATTTTGGAGGGAAGGCTGAAGTTCGATGATGGTAAAAAAGGTATGAAGGTTGTCACTGATCAATTCAATGCTGGGGCGAATTTCGCTGAGCCTTATCTTATGGGGATTAACATGGCTGGTTTTACGTCTTATGATTTGACTTTGCTTTTTGAGACTTTGAAACTAATGTTCGATCAGTATACCCTGGTGTAGGTGAATGAATATTGGAATTTTTGATGTAGCAAAAACCGAAGGATCGAGATGCTTACCTATGTCCACGATGTAATGCTATTTTCGATGCTGAAGCTGCAACGATTTTTGAAAAGGAAAGAATGAAGAAAGAATTAGCTCATAAGGAAGAACAAATTTGTCAAAGACATCCTTCTCGAAGGCAAGAAGGTTAAAGTTCTTGAAATCCTCAAGGGAATTTTCCTCCTTCGCTAAGTCACTCACAAGTGTTAGGATTTCAATGGATTAAAAATTGTTAAGAATTTCGCAGTCGAGATGTGCAATATATACATCAATCTCAAAGAGGTCATCAAGGCCTTTATCGAGACAATTACCCTTATCATCGAGGTAGGGCCAAAGGAAGTCGAGGTGGAAGATGTGTATGTCAAATGGTGTAAGGAAGACCATCGACTTCAACAGACAAGGGGGTAACTCCCTCTGCTCATACACGGATAGTTTTTCCGTTTGATGGGAAAACTTATCCCAAAAGAATTCCTTCTCCAGCTAAAATCAAGAAGGGCAAATCTGTTGTGGTCATCTCAGATGAAGTTAAGGAAAAAGATGCTGACCTTGATGAGGAGTATTTTGATGAAGGAGATGAAGGAGATGAAGATATGGTGAGTACTATCTCTATCATACCAACAGAGTATTGGGAGAATATGAGGGAGATTGAGTGAATATTATGAAGTGGACGATGAAGAGGCTTTTGCCTTTGTATGTGAGGAGGAAGAGTTGGGATGTTTCAAAAAGCTAACTGAAAAGCAAAAGAAATATCTTCGACCTCTACACATTACTACTTGTATGAATGGTATATGCATCAACAATGTATTGGTCGACGGAGGAGCAGTAATTAGTTTGCTGCCAGAAAGAATGTTGATGAAAGTTGGAAAGCACTTCGATGATCTGATTCCTTCTAATATTTCTGTTACTGACTATGGTGGAGTATCAACACTTGCAAAAGGCTTGATAACTCTTCAAGTTCAAGTAGGATCATCATCTTGAACTACTATTTTCGTTGTGGTTCCATCAAAGGCTAGTTATAATGCCTTGCTGGGTTGGGATTGGATTCATGGTGTTAGGGCTGTACCTTCAACTGTCCTCTAAAGCTTCCGTATTTGGACTGATGAAGGAAAAACTGAAGGGATAAAAGCAGATTCAAGTCTCTATGTAGAGCAGATTCATGTTGACAGGATGCTCAATTATTATAATTGTGAAGGCTATTTTTTAACTTCAGAAGGGCTTAATGTGAAGCTACGACATCCAAAGCTTGATTACACACTAACTGGTTGGGAGTGAAGGTCGAGAGTTTGATTACATCTTGTCATGGCTGACGAACAAGATGTATCAAACTATCTATATTCTTTAAAAAGTTATTTAGATAATTTAAGTGTCTCTCGTGTTAGGAATGATTCTTCTGATGAAGTCGAATCATAAAGTAATTTAAATTCAATATTTTCAATTCCTAGTACAGTTTCGATTCCTAAAATCGAACCTAGTTGTGTTTTAGATGCTACATGTATTTCCATTCTTATGGTTAGTATTATGGACCAGTCTGGCGTCAATATATCTAAAGATCTTGGTACCATAAATAATTTGATTGCTGACTCAATTTATAATAAAGTTTACTTTTCTTCATATGACTCAGTTGATCTTAACTTTGATTGTATCTATAATCTAGAACCTTTGGATTTTGAAAAAACTATAGTTGACGATGCTCATATCAAAAAAGGGTTTGAATCTCAAGATCTACTTGAAAAAATTAATTTAGGATCAGATGGTAATTTTAGACCTAGTTATATTTGCAAAAACCTTAATGAGCAGTTTCGTATGAAGTTGGTTGATTTGTTGGCTAAATACAAAGATTGTTTTTCCTAAGATTATGATGAAATGCATGGTCTTGATCGTTCTTTAGTTGAACATAGATTGACATTAAAACCATTTTTTTGACCGGTGAAACAGGCACCTCAATGTTTTGCACCTGAAATTAATCATAAAATCAAAGCAAAGTTTATTAGAAAAGCCCGCTACGTTGATTGGGTATCGAACGTTATGCCTGTAATGAAAAGGAATGAAAAACTTCGTGTGTGTATTGATTTTTGTTATTTAAATAATGCTACCCCTAAAGATGAATATTTTATGCTTGTGGCAGATATGTTAATCGATTCGGCAGCTGGTAATGAAATTTTAAGTTTCATGGACGGCTATTCTGGTTATAGTAAGATTTTTATAGCTGAGGACGATGTATCAAAGACAACCTTTCGATGTCCTGGTGCCTTAGGGACTTATGAATGGATAATGATGCCGTTTGGTCTGAAGAATGCCAAGGTAACATACCAACGTGCTATGAATACTATTTTTCATGAATATATTAGGAAATTTATGAAAGGTTATATCGATGATGTAATGGTAAAATCGAATTTGATGAATCAACATATTGATTATTTAAGTCAAGCATTCCAAACAATGTGACAAAAAAGATTTGAAAATGAATCCTTTGAAGTGTGCATTTGGAGTTTCGGCAGAAACTTTTTTAGGATTTGTGGGTCTAAAGAAAGGAATTGCTATCGGTTATAATAAATCCAAGGCAATTATAGACTTGCCACCTCCTTCATCGAAGAAGGAAGTTCAGTCATTTTTAGGAAAAGTTGACTTTTTGCGGCGATTCATTTGTAATTTGTCTGGTCGAACCCGCATTGTCTCGTCTTTAATTAAACTTAAAGATGAATCCCAATATTTTTGGACGATTGAGCATTAAAAGGTGTTCAATTCGATTAAAGATTACCTATAGAAAGCACCTGTAATGGCAACAGTCTGCCCTCTTGAACCTTTAAAATTGTACATTGTAACCTCAACAAGTACTATTGGATGTATGCTGGCTCAAGACGATGAGGAGGGACTTGAAAGAGTAGTTTATTACTTAAGTTGGGTGTTGACAAATATCGAGACAAGATATTCTCCTATTGAGAAATTGTGTCTTTCTCTTTCTTGCACAAAACTAAAGTGATATATGGATGCAAAAACTATAAAAGTCATTGCACAAACAGATTTGGTAAATACATATTATCTTACCCAATATTGCGAGGTCAATTATTGGTGCGCAAATTTATGACTCGCACAACTGAACCGGCAAGTGCACCGGGTTGTCTAAGTAATACCTCAGGTGAGTGAAGGTCGAATCCCACGAGGATTGCCGAATTGAGCAAGCTGTAGTTCTCCTGCAGATCTTAGTCAGGCGAATAGAAAGATAGTTGTTGTTTGTTCTAGGTGCATAAACAAGCAATAACAATAAAACGTAGAAACAGTAGGGAGAAATCAGTTAAGGGTTCGGAGATGCTTATTCTTCTGGATTAACACGTCATACTAACTACTCAAACGATGAATGATTCCTTCCATGGCAAGGCTGTAAGTGATTAAGCCATTGGTCGTGGTCATTAATCTCCTCATATCTAAACCAAACACCCGAATAGGCTAGATCAATCTGGGAGAGGGTGAAGCGCGTGTAATTCAATCTCTTGATGATCCTACTCAAAACGCCACAAACAAGGTCGGATCTTCCGGATCAGAGACTGACGCTCTATGATTCTAGCCTTTAGAGCCACAGGAACCTCAATTACCCCTGACTAACAGGATTTCATGTCACATATCCCAATTAGCCCAAGTAACTTGTTGGAACCCATGATGCACTCTCAAGCTATAGCTCAATACTATCCGGGTCAGGACTTGTAAAGAACTCATGTAGAACAGGGGGTCATACTTTCATTCCACCCCAAATTGATAAGGTTGAAGAATGACAATGCATCATAGAATATAATCAAACATAGATTGAAGTAGAAAAGTAATTGCATTAATCCATAGGAATCAGCAGAGCTCCTAACCTTAACCTAGGAGGTTTAGTTGCTCATACTGTACAGAAATAACAGAAGTAGTGTGTCTATGCTTCTCCCCTCCTGGGAGGTATAATCCTCATGAAGAAGGTAGTCCCTTATTTATAATAAAAACTCTAAGACTAAACTTAAAAGATATTGTTTTAAATTACAAAAAGAAAATAAAATAAGCTAAAAAGTGATAAAATCCACTTTGGGGCCAACTTGGTGAGTGTTTGGGTTGAGCTTGGCATCCAACTTAGTTGAGTGGGCGTTGAACGCCCACTAGGGAGTGATCACGCAGCTTCTTTTCTCTCTTGGTGGCGTTGAACGGCAGTTTGGGCGTTCAACTTGGGAGGTTGGTCCTGTTTGGGCGTTGAACGCCAGAAAGGGGGTAGTTTGGGCGTTCAACGCCCATTTTGGGTAGTCCTTTCAAAAGAAAAGTATAGACCATTATATATTGTTCGAAAGATCTGGTATTTAGCTTTCCAACACTGTTGAGAGCGCGTCAATTGGACCTCTGTAGCTCCAGAAATGCTCGTTTGAATGCACAGAGGTCAGGATCTAACAGCATCTGTTATCCTTTCTGTGCCTCTGAATCAGACTTTGCCAAAACTTGCCAAATTCACCCCAAAATCACCTAAAATCATAGAAAAATCACAAAAACTCAAAGTAGCATTCAAAAAGTGATTTTTGCACTAAAACCTACTAAAACATAGTAAAACTTAACAAAATATACTAAAATCACTAAGAAAACAGTGCCAAAAAGTGTATAAAATATCTACTCATTAATTATGAACATGGATGCTTGTTTTGACGGAATTTGATTTACAATATGTCCCAGCCAAGGCCGTGAAAGGTCAGGTCATTGTAGATTTTCTGGTCGATCGCCAAATAATCTTAATGACCAGGGCACAAATATTGTTGGTATTAATTTTGAACTCTGGAAGCTATATTTTGATGGGTCGAAACATAAAGATGGAACTGGTGTTGACATTATGATTATATCTCCAAAAGGGATTCTATCGAAATTTTGGTTTCAATTGAAATATCCTCATTCGAATAATGTATTTGAGTATGAAGCTTTGATATTGGGTTTGGAAATTTTGAGTAGCAAGGGGGTATTGGATGTCCAGATTTTAGGGGATTCTCAGTTAGTCTTAAAGAAATTGTTGAAAGAATTCAAATGTAATAATAAAAAATTACAAAAATATTTATCGATAGCAGGGAATTATTGATATCTTTTTGAAAAGTACCTTTGGTTCACATTCCAAGGATTCGAAATGAAGTTGCTAATGAGTTAGCTCAAATTGCGCCGAAGTGTAAAGTCCTACATGATACCTTAGAAAAATTGATAGAGGTTCAACAAATCCTTACGCCTATCGAAGAAAGAAAAATCTTAGTCATTGATGAGTGGGACGATGATGATTGGAGAAAACTAATTGCAGAGTATCTAAAAGATCCTAACATATAGTTGATTGAAAGGTTAAATTAAAAGCAATGAATTTTCGGTAATAGGTGATGAGTTGTATAAAAAAGGCATCAAAGGAAGTCTCATCAGGTGTTTGAATTAGTCTGAAAAAAATAATTACTCTTGGTGAAGTCCATGAGGGTAGATGTGGTGCCCACGAAGCTGGTGAAAGAATAAAGTGGGTACTTCGATGTGATCAAGTGTATTGGCTGTCTATAGTCAAAGATTGCATTGATTATACAAAAGCATGTCAAGAGTGTCAGAAACATAGACTAATACAACAAAATTCTTCTTCTGAGTTGCATTCGATTATAAAGCCTTGGCCGTTTAGAGGATGGGCTTTGGATTTGATTGGAATGATTCACCCTCCATCATCTAAAAATCACAAATTTATTTTAGTAGCGATTGATTATTTTACAAAATGGGTTGAAGCTATTCCTTTAATAGAAGTTGGTCAAAATAAGATTATCAATTTCATAGAAGAACATATAATTCATCGATTTGGAATTCCTCAAACTTTGAGCACTGATCAGGGTACCATGTTTATTTCCCACTGTATTAAAAACTTTGCAACATCAAGAAATATAACTATGGTAAATTTGATCCCATATTATGTGCAAGAAAATGGCCAAGTTGAGGCTGCAAATAAAAAACTTTAATTAATTTGATTAAAAAACATATTGGTAGCAAATCTTGTACTTGGCATGAGACTTTGAGTCAAAGGTGTTGTTATCGAAATTCACTAAGAGGCAAGTGTTGGAATACAATTTTCGATGAGTTGAATACCTTGGATAGTGAATGAGTATTAGTACTTGATCATATTATTCGTCAAAAAGAGAATGTTGCTCGTATATATAATCAACGAGTAAGAGAAAAAAATTTTGACATTGGTGAATTAGTTTTAAAGGTTATTTTGTTGATTGATAAAAAATCAAGGATGTATGGAAAATGGTCCCTAGTTAGGAAGGACCTTTTCAAGTAATCAATTTGTATTCAGAGAATGCATATTAAATCAAGCATATTAACACTAGAATTGAAATCAAATCGATAAATGGAAAGTATTTAAAACAGTATCTATGCCTGGGAAGCGATAATTAAGCTTGAAATTAAAGTGGAGGTAAATTCAAAATGTTTTCTCAAGAGAAACTTGGCATTCCAAGCCTTCAATCTTCATAAAGTTGCAAGACTTGATCTAATTGTTCTTTTATCTTGGTGCAATCTTGTGCGAGTGATTTAAGTTCTTGAAGATGCTCGCTTTCTGCAGTCTGATGTTGGAGAGTTCGACCACCCAAATCATCTTTTTTCCTTGATAAAGAAAAGATGTCTTTGTCAAGCAGATGTGTTATAATTTGAAGTTTGTCAAAAGGCTTTTGTAGAAGAGTTTTGTTTCATCTGATTTCAGCAAGTTCTCTTTCGAGCTCTTTCTCCCTGATGATTAGCTGATTCATTTTGACAGAGGCATCGGTTAGACGAGCTTCATAATCTAATACTTTCATTTTGTTGTCATCCAAAGAAACTTCAATTTTGATACTTTGATCCTTGACTTCTTTCATCCCGTTTCGATGAAGTTCGAGCTCATTCTGACAGGAGAAGATTTTTTTAGTGTGATTAATAAAGGACACAAGTGGTTTGACATGGTCAGAGGGATCTTGAAGGGAAATGTTAGAGCTTAAAATCTGGTTGAGTGCAACATCAAGACCATCTTGTGAAAACGATGCTTCAACAAGGTTGACAAGCAGAAGTTTCAGTTTTTGAAGAAGATTGAAAATATCTGGATCAGTGGGATTTTTTGTTACATTTTGATCATGTGTGCCTTCAGGAGGATTAGAAGCTTGTGGACTCTAATATAGATGAATTGATTTATTCTCAGAACTTGATAGCCTAGTTTCTTCGTCTTTTGAGATTTTTGAGAAAACTCTAAGAAGCTCACTCACAATGTCATCACCTTGACTAAGATTGATGGTTTCTTCTCTTTGGTTATTAATTTCTATAACTCCAGTTTGGAGCAAATGAGAAATGGGATCTTGTGCAAAACGTATGGGCTTGACCTCATTGACAGTAGTATTCACAATGATATCATTTGTGGTTCATGGTGGATCAACAACTTTTTTACTTTGCAAAGAACTGGGTTCATCATTCTTTGTTTTTTTTTTGTCCAACATTGATTGTTGGAATCGAATTGGTACTGGAGGATGTAAAGGACAGTTGATGAATGGTAGGGCTAGTTTTCTTTCAAGATAGAATTGAATCATGTATATAATTTCTTTTAATAAAGAGAGATCATTTTTATGTTGTTTTGAATAAAAATATAATACAAATACCTTAGTAGCCTCCTAGTCTGCTATGTTGTAGGAGCTGGAGGAGACATTTTCAAAATCAACTTCAAAGTCTTCAAAATTTGGTAGAGAATCTTTGGTGTTTGAATCTTTCGATGGGCAGTCGACGAACTTGCTTGAGTATTGTTGTTTGGCCTATATATATAAAAATTTTCAACTTTAATATTCGATATGTATAATGTATAGAAATATTTAGATAGTTATGATACTTCTGCCAAACTTGATGCTACGGAAGAGGTTTTTGAAGTTTTCAATTTCTTTTTTGGAGCTTTTGAGGATTATGCTTTTCATTTTGAAGTAGCTATAGTACCAGATCTCTCATTCATAGCTGGACAAACCTTTAGAATTCCTTCGAAAATTTCTTCAAGACTGCGGTTGTATTGTGAATAATATTTTTTCCATAAAACAAGGAAAGATTTGATAACATATCGGCTCAGAACGAAATATTACTTCATACTCAGATTGACGACCTTTGTTATGTTTTAGTTCTCGGGCTCTGAGTGACATTGAGTTATAGAATTTTTGGCCACGTTGGCCTAATAATTATGAACCAAAGGGAGCTAGAAAAGCTTGAGAAAATCCTATTTGTTGAGCCATAAAATGGGGAGGATGTAAAGTAACTCGATATGGGACCTTTTTATACATGGGGATACAAGTAGTGAGAACTTGGATAGCAGTGTAGTTGCTCTAGTTTTCGTCAGATGAGTGTTGTACTTTTTTGTTGTTGTCTTTGGAGATTCTTGGTGCCCAAAACCATGTTGGACCACACTTTCGTTCGACAAAAGGTGCAAAGCTGAGTTCTTCGTTTTGACATGAAGTTGCATGGTAAAATTTGGTGAAAACTGCCCAGAAAATATCCCCAATTTCGGGACCAGCAAAAGTTAGTCTCAGGGATAAAAGACGGAAGCCCTCAATGGGTTGTTTGGCTGAAATAGGGATGCTATCGACTTCAATAAATTTCTCAAAGACTGCATTTAACTATAATTGTAGGGGCCAAAGTGGTCCTCTTGCTCTAAGGGGAGATCGATTTTGGAGACTTGTGACCATATGACCAAGCTCATCATATAAATTGCCTAAGAAAAATTTAGAAGGACATAAAGTTGATGTACTTTCATGAATTAAGGCAGCAAAAGATTGATAGAGTCTCAGCATAGTGGCACTTCGAGAGCAGAAGACTACAACATTCAACCAAAAGCATAAAAAGGTCACATGTTCGTCATCGAAAACAGGGTCATCACCTTAATCCATGTTGTTTGTTTTTGAACCCTTCATAAGATGAGCTTTTCCAATTGATCTTGTATTCTTTTGTTGGTTCTATGTTTGTGAAAATATCATTCTAAGAAGGAAGTAGTCCTGTGATAGATGCCACGTCGAAAAGAATTGGACCAACCATCCCACATGGTAGATGCAGATTGTTGGTTGATCGACTTCAAAGGTACAAAGTGGCTCCGATCATCCAATGATGGGTGGTGAGATGATGTTGGGATAATCAAAGCAAATCATATATACCACGCCAAGCTCAGAAATCTTTCTTTTTTAGTTCGATTAGTTTAAACCAGGCTATATAGTTAACACTTTTGGTAGAACTCTTAGGGTTACTTTGAAACTTTTTGGTATGATCATCGAAAGGAGCCATATATATGTCCTTCTTTATCAATAATTCCTGGTCAGGGAGAGAAGGGAAGAAGGGAAGAAGGGAAGAACTTGATCAATTTCAGAAAAAGAAAGCAGAGGGCTTAGGAAACAATACATTTGGTTATCAACTGCGAATGGGAAGAGGATTTTTTGTGCATTGGCAGCATCAACTGAGTCTTCAATAATGATATCGTGGTTTTAAGCTATGATTTGGAGGTTCATACATGGATTTCTTCTACTGTTTCCTTTGTTTTCCTGGAAGGAGAAGGGTTGCTATTTGTAACCATGGGAGTTATGAAAAATTTAAAGTAATAATATGAGTGAAATGAGAATACTTTTTTGTAGATATGAATACACCTAAATGATAACATAAACGTATTTAATAAATGCATGAAGATGTCTTGAAGAAGAAGAGTTGACAAAGTTGAATATTATGAACGGTGAGAGATTTGTAGAAGAGGAGATTCTCGCTTACAGAGATAATGCAAGGAAGGTGAAGTGATATTACGTCAAGAAAAAAAGAATTTATAATGGAGGAGTTTGTGAAAAGGTTCAAAGATTTAGTAAGGTAAAGTATTTATAAAAGAAATTGAAAGGGTTTAATTGGAGAGAAGTTAAACGTTGGGATTGAATGGAAAAGTGTGCATGATAAAACACACATTTAATAGATGTGCTGAGTGGAACGGTTTTCAAATGTGATGTCAAATGTGAATTTTAAAAGTTTTGGAATAAGAGTTCTTTCATCACAAGTTTTATTAAAATTGGATTGAACGCTTTTTTCTTTACAAGTTTTATTAAAATTGAAAAAAAAGAAGGAATTTATTGAATTGACGGACTTGCTGCTTTTTAAGATTAGAAGTCGTCGATTTAAAGGGGCAAAATGTTGGCCCAAAGAATAATTCAAATCGATAATGAGCATGTCGAGAATGTTTAAAAATAATTGAGTAGGTTTTCGAGTTTATCGAAGAAAGGTTATCGACGAACAAGATAAATTGATCGAAAATGCATGTCGAGTATAAGATTCCGTGATCTAAGCAGCGATCCCATTATCGAAGCGAGTGGAAAGGCTAAGTATTTGAAGTAGTTGAAGACGGTTACTCCATCATTTATATGGCGGGAATAGTTACACTTAGTTTTCTCGTATATAGAACATGTGATGAAATTGGATTAGTGGAAAGAGGCTATAAATAGACAAAGTTTGGAAGGAATAAAGGTTAGAATTCTTCTTCAAAAAATACTCTTGCAATTTCATATTCCTAGAAACTTTCTGATCTTGCTCAAAGTTTGCTTTTCTGTAAGGTTCCTTCCAAATTCTTTATATTCTTTTTAATTTTTCATACAAATTTACTTTCTTCTGCAAAATTGTGTTTGAATTCAAAGTCCTTTAATTATGTCAAAGACATTTTATTAATTTGTAAATTAGTTTATTTTATTATCTTTGATTTTTTTTATTTCATTTTTTTTAGCCTTCTTGAAATTTCTCTTTCCATTTCGAAGTTTTTTTTGTTATCAGTTCAAAGTAAAATTTATGATGTACAATTCAAAATTAATACTTACAAAAAAGAAATAAGTTTCGCTCCCAAATTAGTAAATATCAAACTAATCCAAATTTATTAAAAATCTGTATAATAATAACTAAACATATTTGCATTTTAAGTGTTTATATAATCAAATTCGATCTTAAATATCAAAATATTTTTTTACTATAATTAGTCAACTAAAGATCATTAATCGTTTGTTTAGTTTATTCCCTAGTTAGATCACATATATATTAACTATAGTACTCTGTGTAGTGTCTATTATGCAAATTAAAGCAAAGAAATGGTAGATAAATAAGAGTTTTGAAAACTACATGTAATAATTAAATTATCAAAAGCAAGAGGATATAGATGAATATTTTAAGCTTGTTATGTGGGGTTCATAACACACATTGTATTATTTTTCTTAAAAGTTTAAATTAATAAAAAGATATATAAATAGTTAAATATCTTAATATTATTTTTTTCAAAAATTTAAATGGACAAAAAAAATACGTGAATAATTATATCTTTAATACAATATCGCAAAAAAAAAAAAGTAACTGTTATACTAAACTTGAGAGGCAAGTTCTTGTGATGCCAACAATATGACTATATTAAATTTGGAATGACAATTGAAAATTATTTAGGTGCATGAATTAGAGGCGAAAGGACGAAGAAAGAAATTATTTATGCCGTTGGTTTTGAAGCGTACTGAATTCTAGGTTGGAGCAGCTGCTAGTTTTATTTCAGTTAAAACTATACAAGGGGCGTGTGATGCTTGGTCAATAACTTAAGATTCTGTTTTATAAATTATGACGTCATTGTTAATTTTAAATTATGTTGTGTTTACAGTTATATATATATATATATATGCGACCTTTCACATTTTGATCTAATGTAAAATTGGCAAGTGTAATGAGTTTCTTGATCTTCTAATTTAAATGCT
>NC_029791.2:54136017-54142768 GCF_000816755.2 Arachis ipaensis
ACCTTTTATCTTTTTTTATAAATATTTTATCAATATCAAACTAATAATTTGTTATATATCTAATTAATAATAAAATTCGGAAGACGTTGATAATTGCATGTATAAAGGCAAAGCCCTCCACATTTTGGATGTTCTAAGGCCTGCTTAATTAGGTCGCTTTGAAAGAGAGGCTAGGGAAAGGGAAAAAAATGAAATATAATAAAACAAATGCCTTGAACGCATACATGTTAAGTACGATTATTGGTGGTGTTCCCCTCTTTAAAAAATAAAGAATTTTAGTGAAGACACTTCTCTTAGATGTCGTCATGGATGACAATCTCATATCCTTGTATTTTAGGAGTAAGTAATTTTTTTACCGCCAAAATATTTAAGTACTAACAAAATTAATTTTAAAAAATAAAACTAATTTTATATTTATATGTTTTGGATCCGACGTCTCATGTAGGATTTTGAATACCCATAAACTAACTGGCAAGTACACCGAATCGTACTAAGTAATATATCAGGTGAGTGAGGGTCGATCCCATGAGAATTAATGGACTGAGCAACAATGGTCAAATGACTCATTTAATCAGGCAAGCAGAAAGTTGTATTTTAATGGTTGTAAAACACATTAAACAATAAATTCAAAGAATTGGAAAGCAAATAATAAAGTCGATGTGAAATATATGATGGAAGGCAGTTAAGGTTTCGGAGTTGTTTATTCTTCCGGATTAAGTTTTTTTACCAACCATTTTAATCATGCAAGATTCGTTTTACAGCAAACTGTAATTGACTAAACCTGATAAACCCATATTTTATGATATATTTTGTGCTTAGTTTGAGTGATTTATTCAATCCTTCACCCACTTATTCATATTAATTGCATGGTTTTACTTCTCCTTCCTTATTATGTGATGTATGTGAAAAACATGTTTCCTATGCTTTAAAATTAATTATTTGAATTACCTTTATTTCCATTCGATGCCGTGATTAGTGTGTTAAGTAGTTTCAGATCTTCTAAGGCAGGAATGACTCAAAGGATGGAAAGGAAACATACAAAAATGGAAGGAAAGCACAAAACGGAGTTTCTGAAGAAACTGGCATCCACGCGATCGCATGGGCGACGGGGACGCATGCCAAGCACGAATCAACAGCGACGCGGCCGCATGACTGACGCGACCGCGCACCTTAAGCAGAACACATATGACGCGGCTGCATGACCGACGCGACCGCGTTGCAGAAAACGCTCATAGCGAATTCTGAAGTCCTTTTGGCCCAAATCCAAGTCCAGAAGGCATAGACCAGAGGTTATGAAGTGAGGGAATGCATCCATTCAGGGAGAGCTCGCCAATTTTTACTTTCCATGATTTAGATTTAGTTTTGAGAGAGGCTCTCTCCTCTCTCTTTAGGATTAGGATTTAGATTTAGGATTTTTATTCGCTTTCAGGGTTATCTCTTTTGATCAGGTTCAATATTCCTTTTATTTACTTTTGCAAGTCATTTTGTGAATCCTTTCATGTTACAGATTACTCTTTTATTAATGTTATTTGAGGTATTTCAATTCATGATTGCTTTCTTTAATTTATGTTATTGTTGCTTTACATCCGAAGGCATTTTTATTCCAGCAAATTTACTTTTTTCTCTTTTGGTCTTGGTTAAGAAAGCAGTAACTCAGGAGTTATCTTATCTCAACATAATTGATAACTGTTATCTTTGCTAATTGAACTGAGCTTCAATAATCCCAACCTTTTCTTAGGAAATAAATAGGATTCGAAGATCAAACTAATTAGTCCCTTGATTTTCCTTTACTTTAGTAAAGGTTGACTAAGTGGAATTAAGATTCAAATTTCATTGTTATTGATAAGAATAACTAAGTCTGGACTTCCAATTTCTCATACCTTGCCAAAAGTTTGCTTTGCAGTTATTTATTTATTTTAATTGCCATTTAATTTACCCGCCATTAAGTTACTTGTTCCTCATTCTTGAAACCCCAATTTACAATCTCCATAACCAATAATAAGAACATACTTCCCTGCAGTTCCTTGAGAAGACGACCCGAGGTTTAAATACTCAATTATCAATTTTAAGGGGTTTGTTACTTGTGACAATCAAAACGTTTGTACGAAGGGATTTCTTTCAGTTTAGAGACTATATCTACAACGTGAATGTTTTTATGAAATTCTTTACTGGAAAAAATCCCAACGTCAAAACCCTAATGTCTTAGTGATTTAGTCTCCTCTAACCCAAATCAACCGCCAAGGTCTTGGTCACTTAATTTAGATTAGAGGGTTAAGAGCAATTCTAGTTTATGGCCACAGAAATCCTAATTACCCAAAGTTAAAGGGATTATATGTCACGTATCCAGATTAGTTCAAGTAATTAGCAATTTAAAAGGAATTTGTTTTCAAGCTGTTGTTCAAGTGAGATAACTCTGTCGAGAATCACAAGAACACATGTAGAATTAGGGTTATACTTTCGTTCTACCCAGATTCATAAGATGAAGAACGAAAGCAACCCTTGAAACTGAATCAAAACATAAATTAAAATAGAAAATCAATAGTCTTAATCCATGAAAATAAAAAGAGCTCCTAACCTTAACCGAGGAGGTTTAGTGGCTCCTGACTTACAGAGAAAACTAGGGTTTCGAAAAGTATGAAAGTGCGAAAGTGAGATGATCCCCCTAAAGGGGGAATCTTTTGCCTTTTATATCTAACATAATTTGATATGAAATTAAAATAAAATAATATATCTTAAACCTAAAAGATTTTGTTTGTAAATAAAAATTACAAAAATAAAAGATAAGATAATAACTAAAAGCTAAATCCAACTAAAGATGCTCCAAGAGTGTGATTTTGATCCGGATTGTTGGCACTAAACGCCAAGTCCAAAGTGGCAGAAACGCTTCAATCCATTATGAGTTGCTAGCGCTAAATGCCAGCTTGGCGTTTAGCGCCCAAAGGGGCAATTTTAATTCTTCTCCTTTTTGCTCAAAACTTTACCAAATTGATCTGAATTTCACCTGAAATAATAAAAACATCAGAAAAACTCAAAGTTTCATCTAAATAGGATTTTAACTCTAAAATATAATTAAACTTACTAAATTCTAACTAAATTTAACCAAAAAATAAGCAGAAAATGGGTATAAGATGTTCATGTATCAACGTCCGGGTCTTCATTGACCCGTCATAATTCAACCCAACTAACTTTATTATCCAAACCGCTTTAATACTCTCAGGATCCCAATAATCTCGCTAATCTTTGGCGAAGTGGGACCTCTCCCATGAAAGATAAAATAAGTTAAGCCACTTATAAAAACAGAGCTCAACTGCTCTTTCAAGTATGATCAACTCTACTTCATACACTTACTCCCTACCTCTCCAGCTCTCTAACTTAGGCATTAGAGTGCCTTTGTAGGTACCACTTACCACTCCAAGGATCTATCCACACCAATACTGTCAAGTAACCATCTTGTATATTGGCACCGTCTATTGAAAAATCTGTTGAGATCCCGACGACATGGCAGGCGTTCTTGAGGAGCAATCTCTCGATCACTAATAATCCAACCATCATCAGCTGAACCAACCCGAACCCCAAAACCCTAGCAGCCCATCGGCTCACAGAAGGGTCACCAGCATGGTCCATATTGGGCCAACATACAATGAATCGAAGAAATAGTGGTAGAAGAAGATCGGCGATCTAACGGGAGTAGGGCGTTTGGCGGTTTAGGGGAAAACACGAATCGTATAATCCAGGAACTACGTCATCGAGTACAAATCGAGAGCACTCAAATGAAGCAATTTCCCAAACTGCTTCTAGGAAAGAGCACATGTCATGGTCCTCGAATTGAAGGCGTGGAAGATGTAGGGATCGCAGCCGATCCCAAGACTCAAACCATCGCTAAAACAACGACAGTGAGAAATACCAGAGGGACTCCAAGCATAGAAGGAATGAATACACTATGATGGGAGACATTGATGAACGGAAATTGTCTATCGGTAAAGAATTTCACAAAAATAGTTACGTTGCAAGTATAGCTCTAAACCAACAAACAATTCCTCAATCAAAAATTTTGTTTGTCACAAGTACAAACCCAAATAAAAATAAACCGAAGTATTTAAACCTCGGGTCATCTCTCAAGGAATTGGAGTGAAGTGTTTTTACTATTGGTTATGAAAAGTATTTTTGGGTTTTTGAAATGAGGAACAAGAAAATATAGATTGCGAGTAAAATAAACTAATAACTAAGAAAAGTCCTAGCAAAGGTTGAGAATCGGAATTCCTATCTTCATTATCATAGTCACTTGTGAAGGTAATTGCCTTTTGCACTCACTTAGTTAACCTCTAACAATTGAAGATAAGTCAAGTGAGCAATTCAACTTGAGTTCAGAAGTCCTAATCAAAGACTAGAGTTAGTGAGGCTCAAGTCAACTAGCAACTTTCAATCACCAACCAACAAGAGACTTTGACAATTCAAGAGTCTCCAAATTACTCAATCTATGCTAAGAACATAAAAAGCTAATTTAAAATCCAACCAAGCATTTTATGAAATACTTGGTGGGCACAAAATAAAAACATAGAAAATTAACAAGGAATAATAAAACCAAAGACTAACAATTGCAAGAAATCAACAATCAACAATTAAATAAAGAAGCCATAAACATGAAACATAAAATTGCATTAAAAAGGGGATTGAGAGTAGCATAAGAGTTTATAAACTAAATGGACAAAACAAAGGAATCAATAAGAGTAATAGATAACTAAGTGCTAGAACAAGTAAGAGTAGAAGAAAATTAAATTAAAACAAGATAGAATTCTGAAATTAAGAGGAACTAATGCTAAGAAACCTAAAACCTAGAGAGAGGAGAGAGCCTCTCTCTCTAGAAAACTACATCTAAAACCTAATAATTGTGTGTATGAATGATGAATGAATGATTCCCCCTTCCCGCTCCACTCTACAGCCTCTAATCAGTATTTTCAGGCTTGGAACTGGGCCAAAAATAGCCCAGAAATCGCCCCAGCGTCTTCTGTTTAATGCATCACGTGACGCTCTGTCACACGTACGCGTCGCTGGTTTTCTACGCTTGTCACGCATACGCGTCAGTCACGCGTACGCGTTGCTGTAAAATGCTCCAAGTCACGCACACGCGTCAGCCATGCATGCGCGTTGCTCCTCGCTTCTCAGCTCCTTAGTTTCTTGTGTTCCTTCCACTTTAAGATGCTTTCTCTTCATCCTTCAAGCCATTCATGCCATGTAAACCTAAAAAGACTTAAACACATGATGAGCGGATAATTTATACCCTTTTTGGCATTATTTTTAGGTAGTTTTTAGCATGTTTTAGTTACTTTTTATTATACTTTTATTAGTTTTTATTCAAAAGTCACATTTCTGGACTTTACTATGAGATTGTGTATTTTTCTATGATTTCAGGTATTTTCTGGCTGAAATTGAGGGACATGAGCAAAAATCTGATTCAGAGGCTGAAAAAGGACTACTGATGCTGTTGGATTCTAACTCTCCTACACTCGAAGTAGATTTTCTGGAGCTACAGAAGCCCAATTAGAGCGCTCTCAATTGCGTTGGAAAGTAGACATCTTGGGCTTTCCATCAATGTATAATAGTTCATACTTTGCTCGAGATTTGATGGCCCAAACTGGCGTTTAAACGCCCACCAAAGACTATTTTCTGGAGTAAAACGCCAGAACTGGCACCAGAACTGGAGTTAAAAGCCCAAACTGGCACCCAAGCTGGTGTTTAACTCTAAGAATGACCTATGCACGTGAAAGCTTCAATGATCAGCCCAAGCACACACCAAGTGGGCCCCAGAAGTGGATTTCTGCACTATCTGCACTTAGTTACTCATTTTCTGTAAACCTAAGTTACTAGTTTAGTATAAATAGTACTTTTTACTATTGTATTCGTATCTCTGGACGTTTAGTCCTTAGACATTTGAGGCTGGCCACACGGCCATGCTTAGACAACTTTTTCTTATGTATTTTCTACGGTGGAGTTTCTACACCTCATAGATTAAGGTGCGGAGCTCTGCTGTTCTTCATGAATTAATACAAGTACTATTGTTTCTCTTTCAATTCACGCCTACTTCTTCTCCAAGATATACTGTCGTACTTAATTCAGTTAAGTCAGAACGAAGGGGTGACCCGTGACAATCACCCACTATCTTTGTTACTCGCTTAGCCAAGATCCGCGTGCCTGACAACCACAAAGCGGTCCACATGATGTTCAACGTAGTCATTGGATGATAGTCGGAGTATATTTGACGTTAGGATTTTTACCAGTAAAGAATTTTGTAAAAACAGTCGCGTTGTAGGTATAGTTTCTAAACCAACAGAAATCCCTTCGTACAAACGTTTTGGTTGTCACAAGTAACAAACCCCTTAAAAATTGATAACCAAAGTATTTAAACCTCGGGTCGTCTTCTCAAGGAACTGCAGGGAAGTATGTTATTATTATTGGTTATGAAGATTGTAAATTGGGGTTTTTAAGATGATTAACAAGTAATTTAAATTGCAATTGAAATAAGTAAAAGACTATAAAGTAAATAAATAACTGTAAAGTAAACTTTTGGCAAGGTATGAGAAATTAGAAGTCCTATCCTAGTTATCCTTATCAATGATGATGAAGATTGAATCTTAATTCCACTTAGTTGGCCTTTACTTAAAGTAAAGAAAGATCAAGTGACTAATTAGTTTGATCTTCAAATCCTAGTTAATCCCTAAGGAAAGATTGGGATTATTGAAGTTCAATTCAATTA
>NC_029791.2:54142891-54155773 GCF_000816755.2 Arachis ipaensis
TAAAGTAAATAAATAACTGTAAAGTAAACTTTTGGCAAGGTATGAGAAATTAGAAGTCCTATCTTAGTTATCCTTATCAATGATGATGAAGATTGAATCTTAATTCCACTTAGTTGGCCTTTACTTAAAGTAAAGAAAGATCAAGTGACTAATTAGTTTGATCTTCAAATCCTAGTTAATCCCTAAGGAAAGATTGGGATTATTGAAGTTCAATTCAATTAGCAAAGATAGCAATTATCGATCATGCTGAGTTTGATAACTCCTGAGTTACTGATTTCGTAACCAAGACCAAAGGGAAAAAAATAAATCTACTGGAATAAAAATGTCTTCAGATTGGAAGCAACAGTAACATAAATAAAAGAAAGCAATCATAAACTGAAATACCTCAAATAACATTAATTCAAAGAATAATCTGTAACATAGAAGAATTCATAAATTAAATTGAAAAGATAAATAAAAAGGGAATATTGAACCTAATAAAAAGAGATAATCCTGAAAGCGAATAAAATCCTAAATCTAAATCCTAAAAGAGAGAAAAGAGAACCTCTCCCTCAAAACTACTTCTAAATCATGAAAAGTAACTAATTGGAGACTCTCCTTTTGAATGGATGCATTCCCTCACTTTATAACCTCTGATCTGTGCCTTCTGAACTTGGATTTGGGCTAAAAAGGGCTTCAGAAATCGCTGGGAGCATTTTCTGTAATTTCTGGTGCGTGGCCTTTGTCACGCGTCCACGTGGGTCACGCAGTTGCATCAATTGGAGTTTTCCTTGCCACGCAGTCGCTTCAGTCATGCGTCCGCGTCATATACGTTTCACTTAAGGCGTGCGGTCGCGTCACTGCTATTTCGCGTTGGCACGCGGCCGCGTCGTCCATGCGATCGCGTCACTTGCCAGTTTCTTCAAAAACTCCATTTTGTGCTTTCCTTCCATTTTTGTATGTTTTCTTTCCATCCTTTAAGTCATTTCTGCTTTAGAAGATCTGAAACTACTCAACACACGAATCACAGCATCAAATGGAAATAAAGGGTAATTAAAATAATTACTTTTAAAGCATAGAAAACATGTTTTTCACATTCATCACATAATAAGGAAGGAAAAGTAAAACCATGCAATTTATATGAATAAGTGAGTGAAGGATTGAATAAATCACTTAAATTAGGCACAAAATATATCTTAAAATATGGGTTTATCAACCTCCCCACACTTAAACAATAGCATGTCCTCATGCTAAATCCAAGATAAAGAGTAAGGTAAGGTTGAAGTGGTGGAATCTCTTGCAATGCAATCTATTCTAAATGCAACTACCTAAATGAATCATGCAATTCTAATTTTTATTCACTTGTATATAAAACTTACATGTAGTTGAATTAATTTACATTTTCAAGGAATCATATATGCATAGCCAAACCTTAGATAATGATAAAGCACTTTTATAATTGAGATGGGAAAGAAGAATATTTTACAAACTTGCAAGACAATTAGTAATTTAAGCACAGATATATGTTGATGAGCTATTGAACTCTCACTGGATTTTGTGTTTACTCTCTAGCCACTCAGTGTTTATTGGGTTAATCACTCTATTCTTCTTTTTATCCTTACTTTCTATAACTTTGTTCTTCATCTAACCAATCAACAATTATAGAATATAGGCAAACAAAAATCATGAGGTCGTTAATTAAGGTTGTAATGGGGCCAAGGTAAAGGTAAGGGTATATGTATAAGGCTAAGTGAGCTAATTAAGTGAATCCTTGATTAGTCTAAGATCTCACCTAACATACATGTTCTGTAAAGCAAAGCTTCTTTACCTATTTTCCCATATTTTTCCCACTTTTTATGTTACATGCTCATATTTAATTTTTATTTATTTTTATCTCATGTGCATTGCTTTTTGCATTTGGGGAATTCTTTTGTATCCCCTTTATTCAAATACTGAAAAATAATAATTTTTTTTAAAAGCACATGGTAATTCAATTATTTTGATTTTACATGAGCATGCTTCCCAAAATTTTTATTTTGAATTATGTTATTCTTTTTAACTTTCTACCCTTTGTTTTTATCATCCATGTTTCCAATAGGTTTTCCTACTTACACAACACACAATTTCTATCTTAAGCTAACCAAGGATTCAACTTGGAATTTTTATTTTGTTTTTCTGCTTAAGGCTAGTAATGTGGTTATAAAACAAGAGGGGATTTAAAGGCTCAAGGGGGCTAACAAGGGTAATGTAAAAGGTAGGCTAATTTGGAAATAGTGAGCTAGAATCAAACAATGGCCTCAATCACTTTCTTGGTATGTATCTATATTCTATAATCGGACATATAGATTATAACAAAGTAAAGAACATCAGAATAAAAAAGAAGGGCGGAACACACAGGAATAAAATTTTATGGTTTAAATGTAACCATACAATTAAGCTCAAAACTCACAGGCTGTATGTTCTCTAACTCAAAAATCATATATCAGTTATATATGTCAAGCAAGTAAAAATTAAGAGTTCCCATTATTCTCAATGTAATTCTTAAGGTGGCTTTAAAGTTCTAGTGTATCTCCTTGACGAAATGTTGTTAACTAACTAACATATAATGCTATATATACAAGGTGTGGGTTGTTTTTATTCTATTCAAGTCTCTAGTTTACTTCCTTTTTATATTTTTAATTTAAACTAAGTTATCTTATGCTAAAAAGGGTAAACTATACTAATCAATCCACATTTTCTATAACTAATAAGTTAGAATTGCAACTAAACTAAATGGCTAAAACATGAACTAAAGTGCAACATGCAGAAATATAGTAAAAATACATGAAAATAGCAATGTATAAGTACTGAGAGAATAAAAATAGAAATAAAGAGAAAAATACAGAAAAATAATAAAGTAAAAAGAGTCTGTAGTGGTTCACCAAAAAATATATGCCAGAGATGGCAACCTCCTCACACTTAAAATGAAGCATCATCCCTGATGCTCACTCAAGCAGGGTGTGAAGGGGTGTCATCACTGGAAGGACGGGTAGCTGGGGTCTCTGTGGTGGTGGTTGGAGGATCCGCCTGCTGCAGAGGAGGTGCTGACTGAATAGGAACCTCAGGGTCTGCAGCCTGAATCTGATGCGGGGCCTCCTGATATGATGCAGCATGCTCTGTGCCTGCCTGCGCAGCCTCTCTCTGTGGATGGGTCTCTGCCTCGTGATCATCCGCCTCCTCCTCAGATGGCTCAGATGAGGTGTCAGGCTCGGAGGAGATGTCGCTGCTAACACGGATCATCAGCTTCAGGTGCTCATAGCGTCGCTTGCTGCGACGCTCAGATCTCTCGTATCGATGCCGGTTGCGGCGCTCCATCTGGTCTAGCTGCTGAAACAGGCGGTGCACTAAGTGATAAACTGGCTCTGAGGCAGGTGGAGGTGTAGTGGTGGTAGCAGGGGTAGCTGTAGAGGAAGAGGGGCCATCAGATGGTGTGGCTGTCTCATTAGTAGGAGTGAGGATTGGAGGTCTGTAGCCCAAAGCCAGAAAGTTCCTGCTGTGAGGGATAATTTTCTTGCATTCTGCAGCAGGTGGCTTCTCATCAGCATCCTCCCAGGGCACGTCAACTAGACGGCCAAGCTGTGTAATCAGATAGGGAAAGGGGAGAGTGCCTCGGACGTGGACCCTGGCCATGTAGTACCGAATAAAGCGTTGCAGGTACAAGTCCTTACCCTCCATCACACACCATAGTTGGGTGATCATAGTGGCAGGTAGCTCCGTCTCGTGAGTACTCGGCATAATAAAGTTGCTTAGGATCTCATGCCATAGCCGAGCCTCATCGTTCAAGTATGCCCGCTTGATTCCCTTAGGCATGGTGGTGTTCTGACCCATGACCCATGGAACAGTCGGGTCAAGGGCTATCCTTGCCTTGACGGCATCCCAGTCAAACTTCATGAAGCGCATGTCCTCCTCAGCCTGTTGATAACCATCTGGCTGATCGGATTTAGGCAGGAGCTTTAGAACATCCTCTATGGCCTCTTCAGTGACCAGTATCTGCTTCCCTCTTAGGTGTACTGCATTTGGGGAAGTTTTGAAGTAATTGCAGTAAAATTCCCTTACCCAAGACGCATTGACCTCAGTCAGGTTTCTCTCCAGGAAGAACCAGCCTCTTTGTTTGATCTGATCAGAGGTGTATTGCTGGAGTTCTTCTGGGATCTTCAGAGTCCTCTCCAGGTACAGGTTCCTGGAGGTTGCAAACACCGGATACTTCAGCTCACAGTATCGGTTTGCAAACTTAATGGGATAAGTAGCAGGGAGTAGCTGGTCAGCCTTCTCCTGCAGGGTAAAGTGTTTCTCCCGCCAGGAGTCATCATGCATGATGTCCAGGATGGACATGGAGGATTCTCCTCCTTTTCGTTTGCCAGTTGTTGCCTTTCCCTTTCCCTTTCTTTGGGTGTCTGACATCCTGAAAAATAGAAAACTAGGATATAATAAAAATAGGAAAACAAGTAGGCAAATCACAAAATAAGCATATAATGGCAAAGGAGCAGTGGAGTAATGAAAATGAGTTAAGTAAATGTGCATTAAAGATTGTATAGGAATTAGAAAATTGAGAAGAAATATTCACAATCCAAAATGTATGAGAAATCATGTTAATTAGGAAAATGTATCATTATGCTTTAGTTAGAAGGTGAAAGAGAATAGTGAAAAACCAATAAAGATGTTTTGAAAGGTTAGGTTGGTTAGGAATGAAAAAAGAGTTTAGGAAGTTAAAATTAGTGAATTAGTAAAAAGTGGGTTAGAGTAAGTGGCATAATGAGCAATTTTTAAGTAACAAGCATTCTCAATTAGAAGCTACAGTTAACTCATATCCAAACAAGGGAATCAGGTTGATGATGAAACAAAAATTGGAAGCTAAACATAAAAAATGCAGATTATGAACCAGGAAATAAAAAAGAATAAGAAAACTTGCCCTGGTATTCATGAATTGGTTTTGGTAAAAGCAGAGTAAAGCAAAGTTCAAAGTGCCAAAAAACAAGATATGAATGGAAACAAAACAGTTTACAGAAAATTGGGCAGCATTCCAGTTAAAAGTGGATGTTCCTGGAAATTAAACAGTAAGCAGGACAGTTCATATGAAACAAAAATATAGCTGCAATTACATATAAGGAATATGAACATGGAAAAGCAGTGTAAAGAGCAGCAGGAAATAAGAAATTACATCATATGAACAATACTAACAGTAACAGCAGAATTACGAAATTAATGAAACGGGTAGCAAGAACAGCGCAATTAATCAGGCCTAAATCTACTAATCACATCCTAGGCTACCTAACAACCTAGAATCCACTACAACATGCATATCTAACTAGCCTAATTATGAACATAAACAGAAAAATATGTAATTAACTAGGAATTGAAAGAAAGGTGGCGTTTGGCGGAACCTGGAAGGCAGAAGAATGAGAGGCGCGGCGGTGATGGCGGCGCGGTGGGGTGGTGGTCGCGGAAGAGGGGCAGCGGGGGTGGAGGGAGAAGAGGAAAGAAGAAGAAGAAAGAGGGGAAGGAGGAAGGGGGGTGGCGTGGTGGTGGGTTTGATGAGCGGATAATTTATACGCTTTTTGGCATTGTTTTTAGTATGTTTTTAGTAGAATGTAGTTACTTTTAGGGATGTTTTTATTAGTTTTTATGTTAAATTCATATTTCTGGACTTCACTATGATTTTATGTGTTTTTCTGTGATTTCAGATATTTTCTGGCTGAAATTGAGGGACTTGAGCAAAAATCAGATTCAGAGGTTGAAGAAGGACTGCTGATGCTGTTGGATTCTGACCTCCCTGCACTCAAAGTAAATTTTCTAGAGCTACAGAACTCAAAATGGCGCGTTTCCAATTGCGTTGGAAAGTAGACATCCAGGACTTTCCAGAAATATATAATAGTCCATACTTTGGCCGAGTTTAGATGATGTAAAATGGCGTTGAACGCCAGTTCTACGCTACTGTCTGGAGTTAAACGCCAGAAACACGTTACAAGCCAGAGTTGAACGCCAGAAATACGTTACAAACTGGCGTTCAACTCCAAGAATGACCTCTCCATGTGTAAACTTCAAGCTCAGCCCAAGCACACACCAAGTGGACACCGGAAGTAGATTTATGCATCAATTACTTACTTCTGTAAACCCTAGTAACTAGTTTAGTATAAATAGGACTTTTTACTATTGTATTAGATATCTTTGGTCTCAGTTTTAATCTATTGTTCATCTTAGGAGACTATTGATCACGTTTAGGGGGCTGGCCTCTCGGCCATGCCTAGACCTTCATTACTTATGTATTTTCAACGGTAGAGTTTCTACACTCCATAGATTAAGGTGTAGAGCTCTACTGTTCCTCATGGATTAATGCAAAGTACTACTGTTTTTCTATTCAACTCAACTTATTCCGCTTGTAAGATATTCATTTGCACTTCAACATGAATGTGATGAACGTGACAATTATCATCATTCCCCCACGAACGCGTGCCTGACAACCACTTCCGTTCCACCTTAGATTGGATGATTATCACTTGGATATCTTAATTAGAATCTTTGTGGTATAAGCTAGATTGATGGCGGCATTCATGAGAATCCGGAAAGTCTAAACCTTGTCTGTGGTATTCCGAGTAGGATTCTGGGATTGAATGACTGTGACGAACTTCAAACTCGCGAGTGCTGGGCGTAGTGACAGACGCAAAAGGATGGTGAATCCTATTCCAGTATGATCGAGAACCTCAGATGATTAGCCGTGCTATGACAGAGCATTTGGACCATTTTCACAAGAGGATAGGATGCAGCCATTGACCACGGTGATGCCTCCAGACGATTAGCCATGCAGTGACAGCGCATCAGACCATTTTCCAGAGAGGATGCAAAGTAGCCATTGACAATGGTGATGTCCTTACATAAAGTCAGCCATAGAAAGGAGTAGGACTGATTGGATGAAGACAGCAGGAAAGCAGAAGTTTAGAGGGACGAAAGCATCTCTATACCTTTATCTGAAATTCTCACCAATGATATACATAAGTATTTCTATCTTTATTTTCTATTTATTTATTAGTATTTTCGAAAACTCCATAATCAATTATTATCCGCCTGACTGAGATTTACAAGATGACCATAGCTTGCTTCATACCAACAATCTCCGTGGGATCGACCCTTACTCACGTAAGGTTTTATTACTTGGACGATCCAGTGCACTTGCTGGTTAGTTGTATCGAAGTTGTGAATGAAAAACGATTTATTAAGACATGCGTACAGAGTTTTTGGCGCCGTTGCCTGAGATCACAATTTCGTGCACCAAGTTTTTGGTGCCGTTGCCGGGGATTGTTCGAGTTTGGAAAACTGACGGTTCATCTTGTTGCTCAGATTAGGTAATTTTCTTTTTGTTTTATTTTCAAAAATTTTCAAAAAAAATCTTTCAAAAATCTCTCATCTGTTTTCGAAAAAAAAAAATTCTTTTCAAAAATTTTATTATGTTCTTCAGAATTTTTAAGAATGAATTCTAGTGTTTCATGATGATTTGTTGAATCCTGGCTGGCTATAAGCCATGTCTAATCTTTTGGACTGGGGTTTCAACTTATCATCACAAGAGCTTGTTGATTTTCACACACTTAGTTGCTCTATACATGGAAAGTATCAACATCTTCTAAAGCTTGGCTGGCTAGTAAGCCATGCCTAACCCTCAGATTGGAGCTTTAGACTAAGAGTACAAGATTCCTGGAATTCATATTAAAAATTTTGGAATCCTTATTTTTGTTTTTCACATTAATTTTCGAAAAATCCAAAAAAAAATAAAAAAAATCATAAAAAAAAATTTTTGTTTCTTGTTTGAGCCTTGAGTCAGATTTTAAGTTTGGTGTCAATTGCATGCTCATCTTGCATTTTTTTCGAAATTTCATGCATTCATAGTGTTCTTCATGATCTTCAAGTTGTTCTTGGTAAGTCTTCTTGTTTGATCTTGATGGTTTCTTGTTTTACATGTGCATTTTTGCATTCATAGTGTCTGAACATGAAAGATTTCTAAGTTTGGTGTCTTACATGTTTTCTTTGCATCAAAAATTTTTCAAAAATAAGTTCTTGATGTTCATCTTGACATTCAAAGTGTTCTTAGTGTTCATCTTGACATTCATAGTATTCTTGCATTCATCACATATTTTGATCTAAAATTTCCATGCATTGAGCATTTTCATTGTTTTTCTCTCTCATCATTAAAAATTCAAAAATCAAAAAACATATATCTTTCCTTTTTTCACTCATAAATTTCGAAAATTTGAGTTGACTTTTTCAAAAATTTTTAAAATTCAGTTGTTTCTTATGAGTCAAATCAAATTTTCAATTTAAAAATCTTATCTTTTTCAAAATCTTTTTCAAAAATCATATCTTTTTCACTTTTCTTATTTATTTTCGAAAATTTTTAAAATATTTTTCAAAAATCTTTTTCTTATCTTTATCTCCTAATTTTCGAAAATAACATCATCAATTAATATTTTGATTAAAAAATTTCAAGTTTGTTACTTGCTTGCTAAGAAAGATTCAAACTTTAAGTTCTAGAATCATATCTTGTGATTTCTTGTGAATCAAGTCATTAATTGTGATTCTAAAAATCAAATCTTTTTCAAAAACTAATTTCAATCATATCTTTTCAAAAATATCTTCTTATCTCATCTTTTTCAAAATCATATCTTTTTCAAAAATTTGATTTTAAAATATCTTTTCTAACTTCTTATCTTCTTATCTTTTCAAAATTGATTTTCAAATTTGTTTCAACTAACTAACTAACTTCTTGTTTGTTTCTTATCTTTTTCAAAACTACCTAACTAACTCTCTCTCTAATTTTCGAAAATATCTCCCTCTTTTTCAAATCTCTTTTTAATTAACTAATTGTTTCAAAATTCAATTTTAATTTATTTCTTCTTTTAATTTTCGAAAATCACTAACCATTTTTCAAAAATAATTTTTGAAAATTCTCTTTCTCTCTCATCTCCTTCTATTTATTTATTCATCTACTAACACTTCTCTTCATCTCACATCTCTGTTCTCCTCACCCTTGTGTTTCTTTCCTTACATTACATTCTTTTCTTCTTCTTTTCTTCTACTCACACAGGGACCTCTATACTGTGGTAAAAAGGATCCCTATTATTATTTTTCTGTTCCCTCTTTTTCATATGAGCAGGAGCAAAGACAAGAATATTCTTGTTGAAGCAGATCCAGAACCTGAAAGGACTCTGAAGAGGAAACTAAGAGAAGCTAAATTTCAACAATCCAGCAAGCACCTTTCATAAATTTTCGAACAACAAGAGGAGATGGCAGCCGAAAATAATAATAATGCAAGGAGGATGCTTGGTGACTTTACTGCACCTAATTCTAATTTACATGGAAGAAGCATCTCCATCCCAACCATTGGAGCAAACAATTTTGAGCTGAAACCTCAATTAGTTTCTCTGATGCAGCAGAACTGCAAGTTTCATGGACTTCCATCTGAAGATCTTTTTCAGTTCTTAACTGAATTCTTGCAGATCTGTGATACTGTTAAGACTAATGGAGTAGATCCTGAAGTCTACAGGCTCATGCTTTTCCCCTTTACTGTAAGAGACAGAGCTAGAGTGTGGTTGGACTCTCAACCCAAAGATAGCCTGAACTCATGGGATAAGCTGGTCACGGCTTTCTTAGCCAAGTTCTTTCCTCTTCAAAAGCTTAGTAAGTTTAGAGTGGATGCTCAAACCTTCAGACAGAAAGAAGAATGCAAGCTACATCCAACAGTACTCAAGAGGCATCTTCTGAAGAAGAAGCTTATGATCATGAGAACCCTGCAATAGCAGAGGTGAATTACATGGGTGAACCATATGGAAACCCCTATAATCCCTCATGGAGAAATCATCCAAATCCCTCATGGAAGTATCAACAAAAGCCTCAACAAGGCTTTAATAATGGTGGAAGAAACAGGTTTAGCAATAACAAGCCTTTTCCATCATCCACTCAGCAACAGACAGGGAACTCTGAACAAAATACCTCTAATTTAGCAAATTTAGTCTCTGATCTATCTAAGGCCACTGTGAGTTTCATGAATAAAACAAGGTCCTCCATTAGAAATTTGGAGGCACAAGTGGGCTAGCTGAGTAAAAGGATCACTGAAACCCTTCCTAGTACTCTCCCAAGCAATACAGAAGAAAATCCAAAAGGAGAGTACAAGGCCATTGACATAGTCAACACAGCCGAACCTAGAGAGGAAGGGGAAGACGTGAATCCCAAGGAGGAAGACCTCCTGGGACGTCCAGTGATCAATAAGGAGTTTTCCTTTGAGGAAATGAATCCATCATCCTTGGAAGACCCTTCCTAGCCACAGCAAGAGCTATGATTGATGTTGACAGAGGTGAACTAGTCCTTCAAGTGAATTAGGACTCCCTTGTTTTTCAAACTCAAGGTTATCCTTCTGTGAACATGGAAAAGAGGCACAGTAAGCTTCTCTCAAAACAGAGTCAACCAGAGCCCCAACAGTCAAACGCTAAGTTTGGTGTTGGGAGGCCACAACCAAACTCTAAGTTTGGTATTGAACTCCCATATCCAAACTCTAAGTTTGGTGTTGGAGAGTCTCAACAATGCTCTGAACATCTGTGAGGCTCCATGAGAGCCCACTGTCAAGCTATTGACATTAAAGAAGCGCTTGTTGGGAGGCAACCCAATTTTTATTTATCTAATTTTATTTTTATTTTTATTGTTTTTCATGTTTTATTAGGTTCATGATCATGTGGAGTCACAAAATAAATATAAAAATTGAAAACGGAATCAAAAACAGCAAAAAAAAAATCACACCCTGGAGAAGGATCTCACTAGCGTTTAAACGCCAGTAAGGAGCATCTGTCTGGCGTTCAACGCCAGAACAGAGCATATTTCTGGCGTTGAATGCCAGAAACAAGCAGCATCCTGGTGTTCAGACGCCAGAAATGCACAGTGAAGAAGAGTTGGCGCTGAACGCCAGAAACAAGCATCTGGCTGGCGTTCAACGCCAGAAATATGATGCATCTGGGCGTTGAACGCCCAGAACAAGCATCAATTCGGCGTTTAAACGCCAGAATTGCATGCAAAGGCATTTTACATGCCTAATGGGTGCAGGGATGCAAATCCTTGACACCTCAGGATCTGTGGACCCCACAGGATCAACTCAGCATCTGTGGACCCCACAGGATCCCCACTACTTCCGCTCAGTCTCTTCCCTCTTCTCAATGTTCATCCTCTCTTCCCAATAAACACTCTTCCCCAAAACTCTTCACCAATCACCTCAATCTCTCTTCCCTATCACCACTTCACCACTCACACCATCCACTCTTCCCCATAAACCTACCTCATAAACTCCACCTACCTTCAAAATTCAAAATCAATTTCCCACCCAAAACCCACCCTTATGGTCGAACCTTACCCCCCTCCCTTCCCTACATATAGCCCTCCATTCTTCCTCATTTTCACACCACACAACCCTCTCTTCTCTTCTTGGCCGAATACACCTCTCCCTCCTCTCCTCCATATTTTCTTCTTCTTCTTCATCTATTCTTTCTTCTCTTGCTCGAGGGCGAGCAAAATTCTAAGTTTGGTGTGGTAAAAGCATAAGTTTTTTGTTTTTCCATTACCATTGATGGCACCCAAGACCGGAGAATCCTCTAGAAAAGGGAAAGGGAAGACAAAAGCTTCCACCTCCGAGTCATGGGAGATGGAAAGATTCATCTCTAAAGCTCATCAAGACCACTTCTATGATGTTGTGGCCAAGAAGAAGGTGATCCCCGAGGTCCCTTTCAAACTCAAGAGAAATGAGTATCCGGAGATCCGACATGAGATCCAGAGAAGAGGTTGGGAAGTTCTAACAAACCCCATCCAACAAGTCGGAACTCTAATGGTTCTAGAGTTCTATGCTAATGCATGGATCACAAGGAACCATGATCAAAGTAAGAACCCGAACCCAAAGAATTATCTCACCATGGTTCGAGGGAATTACTTAGATTTTAGTCCGGAAAATGTAACTTTGATCAAAGGTTGGACCAAGTCCTCATGGACATATGTGTGGAAGGAGCTCAATAGAAGATTGACTCAAAAGGCAAACCGGTTCAACTGAGAAGACTGAACCTTAAGCCTGTAGCTAGAGGATGGTTGGAGTTCATTCAACGCTCAATCATTCCCACTAGCAACCGGTCTGAAGTTACTATAGACCGGGCCATCATGATCCATAGCATCATGATTGGAGAAGAGGTGGAGGAGACATGTTATTTGATAATCTGAAAAATCATAAAAATAATTCTTGAAGTAAGAAAAAGCAGTGAATACAAAGCTTGCAGAAAAAAAAATAGGCGAAAAAAAAATAAAAAGAAAAAGCAAGCAGAAAAAGCCAAAAGCTCTTAAAACCAAGAGGCAAGAGCAAAAAGCCAATAACCCTTAAATCCAAAAGGCAAGGGTAAATAAAAAGGATCCCAAGGCTTTGAGCATCAGCGGATAGGAGGGCCTAAAGGAATAAAATCCTGGCCTAAGCGGCTAAACCAAGCTGTCCCTAACCATGTGCTTGTGGCATGAAGGTGTCAAGTGAAAACTTGAGACTGAGCGGTTAAAGTCAAAGTCCAAAGCAAAAGAAGAGTGTGCTTAAGAACCCTGGACACCTCTAATTGGGGACTTTAGCAAAGTTGAGTCACAATCTGAAAATGTTCACCCAGTTATGTGTCTGTGGCATTTATGTATCCGGTGGTAATACTGGAAAACAAGGTGCTTAGGGCCACGGCCAAGACTCATAAAGTAGCTGTGTTCAAGAATCAACATACTGAACTAGGAGAATCAATAACACTATCTAAACTCTGAAGTTCTTATAGTGCCAATCATTCTGAACCTCAATGGATAAAGTGAGATGCCAAAACTATTCAAGAG
>NC_029791.2:54156647-54166719 GCF_000816755.2 Arachis ipaensis
TTGCGTTGGAAAGTAGACATCCAGGGCTTTCCAGAAATATATAATAGTCCATACTTTGGCCGAGTTTAGATGACGTAAAAGGGCGTTGAACGCCAGTTCTATGCTGCTGCTGGAGTTAAACGCCAAAAACACGTTACAAGTCAGAGTTGAACGCTAGAAATACGTTACAAACTGGCGTTCAACTCCAAGAATGACCTCTCCACGTGTAAACTTCAAGCTCAGCCAAAGCACACACCAAGTGGGCCTCAGAAGTGGATTTATGCATCAATTACTTACTTCTGTAAACCCTAGTAACTAGTTTAGTATAAATAGGACTTTTTACTATTGTATTAGATATCTTTGGTCTCAGTTTTAATCTATTATTCATCTTAGGAGACTATTGATCACGTTTAGGGGGCTGGCCTCTCGGCCATGCTTGGACCTTCATCACTTATGTATTTTCAACGGTAGAGTTTCTACATTCCATAGATTAAGGTGTGGAGCTCTGCTGTTCCTCATGGATTAATGCAAAGTACTATTGTTTTTCTATTCAACTCAACTTATTCCGCTTCTAAGATATTCATTCACACTTCAACATGAATGTGATGAACGTGACAATCATCATCATTCCCCCACGAACGCGTGCCTGACAACCACTTCCGTTCTACCTTAGATTGGATGATTATCTCTTGGATATCTTAATCAGAATCTTCGTGGTATAAGCTAGATTGATGGCGGCATTCATGAGAATCCGGAAAGTCTAAACCTTGTCTGTGGTATTTCGAGTAGGATTCTGGGATTGAATGACTGTGACGAACTTCAAACTCGCGAGTGCTGGGCGTAGTGACAGACGCAAAAGGATGGTGAATCCTATTCCAGTATGATCGAGAACCTCAGATGATTAGCCGTGCTGTGACAGAGTATTTGGACCATTTTCACAAGAGGATAGGATGCAGCCATTGACCACGGTGATGCCTCCAGACGATTAGCCATGCTGTGACAGCGCATCGGACCATTTTTCCAGAGAGGATGCAAAGTAGCCATTGACAATGGTGATGTCCTTACATAAAGCCAGCCATAGAAAGGAGTAGGACTGATTGGATGAAGACAGCAGGAAAACAGAAGTTTAGAGGGACGAAAGCATCTCTATACCTTTATCTGAAATTCTCACCAATGATTTACATAAGTATTTCTATCTTTATTTTCTATTTATTTATTAGTATTTTCGAAAACTCCATAATCAATTATTATCCGCCTGACTGAGATTTACAAGATGACCATAGCTTGCTTCATACCAACAATCTCCGTGGGATCGACCCTTACTCACGTAAGGTTTTATTACTTGGACGACCCAGTGCACTTGCTGGTTAGTTGTATCGAAGTTGTGAATGAAAAATGATTTATTAAGACGTGCGTACAGAATTTTTGGCGCAGTTGCCTGAGATCACAATTTCGTGCACCAGGGTTCTGGGTGGTCGACGGGGGGCGGTGGTCGGTGGTTGTGGCTGGGAGTTGTAGTGGTGGAAGGTTGCAGAGAGGAGAGGAAGGATAAGGGGCTGGGGGCGCGAATGGGTAGGGTTCGCGTGACTGGGGGGTATCGAATTTGAATCCACGCGATCGCGTGGGGCACGCGGTCGCGTGGCTGGGGTGGAATGAGAGTTGACGCGATCGCGTGAGTGATGCGATCGCATGGAATGGGTAAATAATGATGATGCGATCGCGTGAGACAGGCAATCGCGTCGCTGGAAATCGTGTGAAACACACAATCCCAGCGTCGTTTCAGCGCAACTCTCTGTCTCGTTTGGGGTGGTGTGCAATCCACGCGACGCGATCGCGTCGCTCACGCTGTCGCGTGGGATTGGTGTTGTGAAAGTGATGCGATCGCGTCAAGGACGCGACCGCGTGGGTCATTTTGTGCGAAACACACAACAGCCGCACGATTCCAGCCCAACTTTCTGGGCGTTGGATCCTTACGTCGATTTCCAGGGCACGCGGCCGCGTGAATGACGCGAACGCGTGGGGGAGGTTGTTTTCGCAACTGACGCGATTGCATGAGTGATGCGATCGTGTCGCGCACCCTTTCTTCTTTTTTTTTATGCAGGTATGCAATTATGTAGTATGCAATGCGAATGAATAATATTCAGGTTCAATTGAAAAGGAAAACAAAAATAAATAACACGAAATAAAACTGAAAAAGAAACGACCATACCATGGTGGGTTGTCTCCTACCTAGAACTTTTAGTTAAAGTCCTTAAGTTGGACATTGGATGAGCTTCCTGTTATGGCGGCTTGCGCTTAAATTCGTCCAGAAATCTCCACCAATGTTTAGAATGCCAACAGCCTCCGGGGTCCCAAACTAGGCATGTAAAGCTTCCTAGCAGCTTCAAACAGATTCTCAGGCTCCCGGGGTGACGAATGTTTGAATAGATTCCAGGATCCCAAACTTTGCTTTTAAATCCGCCTCCGTTTTGATCTATATTTTTCCATCCGGGCGGTTTAGAAATTAGATTCTCACCAAGGTGACCAAACGTTTTCCTAGATCCATTCGATTGATCATGATGCCAATCCGTGCACTTCGAGTTGAAGTGTGGAACCTTATTGAACCTTGTGCACCAGCTCTGAGTACGAGCCATTTCCCTCTTACTCTTAATGCCACAGAGAGCTCTAAGCTGGCCATCTGTTTCAAGCAAACCATATTCAAGTGGGAAAATAAAGCTAAAGGTTAAGGATTGTACCCACTTGAAGCTTGTATTGGGTGGTAATGGCCTTGGGATAGGTGTTTCTAGTGGTTCTGTAAGTTCTACTCCCTTATGCTCTGTGGTGACTTTCTTCACTTCCTCACAGACTTCTTCAATTGCATCCATGTCCTGATCAAAGCTTTCTATGTCTTCCTCGTCACTTAAGTCATAAACGGGAGGTTGAGAGAAATCTACCTCCGCATCATCTTCGTATTCACTTGGGGAAGAGTCTTCAATCTCAGAGAATTCACTTGCTGATGCAAGTTCACTACTGGGAGAACTTGACTTGAGATTATCATCGTCAAGGAAACTTGCTTCTTGGATTATTCCGTCTAGTTCTTCATAAAAGACTTGCTTTGGGAGTTGTGCACTATCCTCCTTAGCATCAATTGGAATGTTTTTGATAGAATTCTCCATAACTCTGGATTCCCATGGAAGTTCAGCGTCTCCTAAGTCTTCAACCAACTCTTCTTCGTTTACAATGACAGCTTCCTCTACTTGTTCCAGTACGAAGTCATGCCCTGTTCTGTCCACTGGAGTTTCTAGTATCTCCTTCATGCTACGTTCTTCTTTAGATTGTCCACATGGGGCTGTGGGAGGTCCTTGAATGTTCGAACGTCTAGAAGATAATTGACTTACAGCTTGCTCCAGTTGATGAAGGGTTGTTTGGAGTTGATCTACCGTTTCCTTGAGGCGAACCTCTGATTCTTGGGGTGATAGATTTGGACGTGGTACATAGGGAAGTGGTGGTGTTTGGGAGTAATTGGATTGGAATTGGGGTAAATGAGGATCATATGGTGGTGAATGGTGAAAAGGAGCTTGTGAGTATGGTGGTTCGAAGTTATGTTGAAAGGATGGCTTATAAGCACAGGGTGGGACTTGTTGGTAGCTACAAGGTTGTCCACCATGTCTATTGGCTTGGTATGCATTGTAGAATGGTCTTTGTCCATGATATCTTGGAGGGGCTGTTGGCTAAAGGGTTGATCAGATCCTCTTGGCTCCATCCATCTTTGATTGCTCTGACCTTGATGCATGTTCCTGTTATAACTTTTACTCCTTTCAACAATGTTAGAACCAAACTCAAAGTGAGAGGGGTGAGAATTTATAGTAGCTAATGGAAATAAAAAGGGAAAAATAAAGACAAATAAACAAGTAAAAGAAAAATATTTACAATAACCAATAATAAGGCACACGATTGCAGTTCCCCGGCAACGGCGCCATTTTGACGTTAGGATTTTTGCTAGTAAAGAATTTTATAAAAATAGTTGCGTTGTAGGTATAGTTTCTAAACCAACAGAAATCCCTTCGTACAAACGTTTTGGTTGTCACAAGTAACAAACCCCTTAAAAATTGATAACCGAAGTATTTAAACCTCGGGTCGTCTTCTCAAAGAACTGCAGGGAAGTATGTTATTATTATTGGTTATGAAGATTGTAAATTGGGGTTTTAAGATGACGAACAAGTAATTTAAATTGCAATTGAAACAAGTAAAAGACTGTAAAGTAAATAAATAACTGTAAAGTAAACTTTTGGCAAGGTATGAGAAATTAGAAGTCCTATCTTAGTTATCCTTATCAATGATGATGAAGATTGAATCTTAATTCCACTTAGTTGGCCTTTACTTAAAGTAAAGAAAGATCAAGTGACTAATTAGTTTGATCTTCAAATCCTAGTTAATCCCTAAGGAAAGATTGGGATTATTGAAGTTCAATTCAGTTAGCAAAGATAGCAATTATCGATCATGTTGAGTTTGATAACTCCTGAGTTACTGATTTCGTAACCAAGACCAAAGGGAGAAAAATAAATCTACTGGAATAAAAATGTCTTCAGATTGGAAGCAACAGTAACATAAATAAAAGAAAGCAATCATAAACTGAAATACCTCAAATAACATTAATTCAAAGAATAATCTGTAACATAGAAGAATTCATAAATTAAATTGAGAAGATAAATAAAAAGGGAATATTGAACCTGATAAAAAGAGATAATCCTGAAAGCGAATAAAATCCTAAATCTAAATCCTAAAAGAGAGAAGAGAGAACCTCTCCCTCAAAACTACTTCTAAATCATGAAAAGTAACTAATTGGAGACTCTCCTTTTGAATGGATGCATTCCCCCACTTCATAACCTTTGATCTGTGCCTTCTGGACTTGGATTTGGGCCAAAAAGGGCTTCAGAAATCACTGGGAGCATTTTCTGTAATTTCTGGTGCGTGGCCTTTGTCACGCGTCCACGTGGGTCACGCAGTTGCATCAATTGGAGTTTTCCTTGCCACGCAGTTGCTTCAGTCATGCGTCCGCGTCATATGCGTTTCGCTTAAGGCGCGCGGTCGCGTCACTGCTATTTTGCGTTGGCACGCGGCCGCGTCGTCCATGCGATCGTGTCACTTGCCAGTTTCTTCAAAAACTCCATTTTGTGCTTTCCTTCCATTTTTGTATGTTTCCTTTCCATCCTTTAAGTCATTTCTGCTTTAGAAGATCTGAAACTACTCAACACACGAATCACGGGATCGAATGGAAATAAAGGGTAATTAAAATAATTACTTTTAAAGCATAGAAAACATGTTTTTCACATTTATCATATAATAAGGAAGGAAAAGTAAAACCATGCAATTTATATGAATAAGTAAGTGAAGGATTGAATAAATCACTTAAATTAGGCATAAAATATATCATAAAATATGGGTTTATCAATATTCTCTTGGGTCTCTAATACACGAACCGAGTCCGTAAGATTAGGATCTTCGTGGTATAGGCTAGAACCATTGGCAGCCATTCCTGAGATCCGGAAAGTCTAAACCTTGTGTATGGTATTCCGAGTAGGATCTGGGAAGGAATGACTGTGACGAGCTTCAAACTTGCGAATGTTGGGCGCAGTGATAGTGTGCAAAAGGATAAGGGTCCTATTTCGACGCTAGTGAGAACTGACAGATGATTAGCTGTACGGTAGCTGTACCTGGTATTTTTCATCCGAGACGAGAAATCTGACAGTTGATTAGCCGTGTAGAGATCGTACCTGGTATTTTTCATCCGAGAGGATCATACAGCTTGCCATGGAAGGGAGTACGCATGGTTGGAAGAAGACAATAGGAAAGCAGAGGTTCAGAAGCAACAAAGCATCTCCAAACGCTTATTTGAAATTCCCACCAATGAATCACATAAGTATCTTTATTTTATTTTATGTTTATTTATCCTTTAATTATCAAAACATCATAACCATTTGAATCCGCCTGACTGAGATTTACAAGATGACCATAGCTTGCTTCATGCCAACAATCTCCATGGGATCGACCCTTACTCACGTAAGGTATTACTTGGACGGCCCAATGCACTTGCTGGTTAGTTGTGCGAAGTTGTGAAAAGTGTGAATCACAATTTTGTGCACCAAGATTTTGGCGCCGTTGCCAGGGATTGTTCGAGTTTGGACAACTGAAGGTTCATCTTGTTGCTTAGATTAGGTAATTTTACTTTATGTTTAAGCTTTTTATTTTTATTTTTGAAAAAAAAAACAAAAAAAAAATTTTCATTCAGTTTTTGAAAAATTCAAAAAAAAAAAATAATAATAAAAATTGTTCTTCAGAATTTTTAAGAATGAATTCTAGAGTTTCATGAGATATGTTGAAGCCTGGCTGGCTGTTAAGCCATGTCTAATCTTTTGGACCGAGGCTTCCACTTTCCATTGTAGAAAGGATATGTCTGTATTTGTTATGCTAAAGCTTGGCTGGCCATTTGCCCATGTCTAATTCTTTTGGACCGAAACTTTAGACTAACATTGCACGAATCCTGGAATTCTTATTAAAAATTTTGAATTTCTCTATTTCCTTTTTCCAAAATAATTTCGAAAAAATACAAAAAAAAAATTTAATAAAATCATAAAAACCAAAAAATTTTGTGTTTCTTGTTTGAGTCTAGCGTCAAATTTTAAGTTTGGTGTCAATTGCATGTTTTTAATTTTTCTTGAATTTTCGAAAATATATGCATTGTGTTCTTCTTTGATCTTCAAGTTGTTCTTGATGATTTTCTTTGTTTAATCTTGTGATTTTCTTGTTTTGTGTTCTTTGTTGTTTTTCATATGCATTTTCGAATTATCAGTGTCCTTAGTACAAAAATTTCTAAGTTTGGTATCTTGCATGTCTTTCTTTTCTTAAAAATTTTCAAAAAAATATGTTCTTGGTGTTCATCTTGACATTCAAAGTGTTCTTGCATGCATTATTTGTTTTGATCTTAAATTTTTTTGTTTTGTTTCATTTTGTTGTTTAATGAAGAAAGAGAAAAACAACAAAATAATATTTCTTCATTAATTCAAAAAAATAAAAAAATAATATCTTTCCCTTATTTTACTCATAAATTTCGAAATTTTGAATTAACTTAGTCAAAATTTTTAAAATTTGGTTGTTTCTTGTTAGTCAAGTCAAAATTTTAATTTAAAATCTTATCTTTTCAAATCTTTTTCAAAATCAAATCTTTTTTATTTTCCTTTCATGTTTTCCGAAATTTTTTTTAATTAATTTTCAAAATCTTTCTCTTAATTTTATTTCATAATTTTCGAAAACTTTACTAACAATTAATGTTTTGATCCAAAAATTTCAAGTTTGTTACTTTCTTGTTAAGAAAGGTTCAATCTTTAAATTCTAGAATCATATCTTTTAGTTTCTTGTTAGTCAAGTCATCAACTTTAATTTTCAAAATCAAATCTTTTTAAATTTCTTTTTGTTACTTTCCTGTTAAGAATGGTTCAATCTTTAAATTCTAGAATCATATCTTTTAGTTTCTTGTTAGTCAAGTCATCAACTTTAATTTTTAAAATCAAATCTTTTTAAATTTCTTTTTCAAATCTTTTTCAAAATAAATTTCAATCATATCTTTCTCAAAACTTATTTCAAAATATTTTTCTAACTTCTTATCTTTTCAAAATTATTTTCAAATCCTTTTCAATTAACCACTTGACTTGTTTGTTTTAATTAAAAAGTTTACTATTTTTTATCTTTTTCAAAACCACCTAACTACCTTTCTCTCTCTCTAATTTTCGAAAATCACTAACCACTTTTTCAAAATTCTTTTTAATTAACTAATTATTTTAAATTCTAATTTTATTTTATTTCTTTTAATATTTTCGAAACTAACTTAATTAATTAAATAAAAATAAAAATATTTTTCTTTTCTTTTAATTAACATTCGAATACTCTCCCTCTCATCTCTTTTTATTTATTTTATTTTATTTTATTTATTCACTAACATCCCTCTTCTTAAAATTCGAACCCTTTCCCTCTCTCTGTGTTCAAATTATTCTTATTCCCTCTCTACCTCATTCTTCTATTCTTCAATTCTTCTGCTCACATAAAGGAATCTCTATACTAAGACATAGAGAATTCCTCTTCTTTTTTGTTCTCTTCTTTTTTATATGAGCACGAATAAGGATAAGAACATTCTTGTTAAAGCTGATCCTGAACCTGAAAGGACTCTAAAGAGGAAGCTAAGAGAAGCTAAAGCACTACACTCTAGAGAGGACCTTACAGAAATTTTCGAAAAAGAAGAAGACATGGCAGCCAAAAATAATAACAATGGTGGAGATGCAAGGAAGATGCTTGGTGACTTTACTGCACCAACTTCTGACTTCTATGGAAGAAGCATCTCAATTCCTGCAATTGGAGCAAACAACTTTGAGCTTAAGCCTCAATTAGTTTCTCTAATGCAGCAGAATTGCAAGTTTCATGGACTTCCATTAGAAGATCCTCATTAGTTCTTAGCTGAGTTCTTGCAAATCTGTGACACTGTTAAGACCAATGGGGTTAATCCCGAGGTCTACAGACTTATGCTTTTCCCTTTTGCTGTAAGAGACAGAGCTAGGATATGGTTGGACTCACAACCTAAAGGAAGCCTGAACTCTTAGGAAAAGTTGGTCAATGCTTTCTTGGCAAAATTCTTTCCACCTCAAAAGATGAGCAAGCTCAGAGTGGAAGTCCAAACCTTCAGACAGAAGGAAGGCGAATCCCTCTATGAAGCTTGGGAAAGATACAAGCAATTGATCAGAAGGTGTCCTTCTGACATGCTTTCAGAATAGAGCATCTTATGTATATTCTATGATGGTCTGTTTGAATTGTCCAAGATGTCATTGGACCACTCTGCTGATGGATCTTTTCATTCGAGGAAAACGCCTGTAGAAGCCCAAGAACTCATTGAAATGGTTGCAAATAACCAGTTCATGTATACTTCTGAATGAAATCCTATGAATAATGGGATGACTCAGAAGAAAGAAGTTCTTGAGATTGATACTTTGAATACAATATTGTCTCAGAATAAAATATTGATTCAGCAAGTCAATATGATTTCTCATAATCTGACTGGAATGCAAGCTGCATCCGGCAGTACTAAAGAAGCTTCCTTTGAAAGAGAAGCTTATGACCCTGAGAATCCTGCAATGGAAGAGGTAAATTACATGGAAGAATCCTATGGAAACACCTATAATTCTTCATGGAGAAATCATCCAAATTTTTCATAGAAGGATCAACAGAAGCCTCAACAAGGCTTTAATAATAATAATAGTGGGAGAAATAGGTTTGGCAATAGCAAGCCTTTTCCATCATCTTTTGAACAGACAGAGAATTCTAAGCAGAGCCTCTCTGACTTAGCAACCATAGTCTCTGATCTATCTAAGACCACTCTAAGTTTCATGACTGAAATAAGGTCCTCCATCAGAAATTTGGAGGCACAAGTAGGTCAGCTGAGTAAAAGAGTTACTGAAATCCCTCCTAGTACTCTCCCAAGCAATACAGAAGAGAATCCAAAGAAAGAGTGCAAGGCCATCAATATAACCAAAATGGCCAAACCTATAAAGGAGGAAGAGGTAGTGATTTCCAGTGAAGAAGACCTTGCTAGACATCCACTGACCACTAAGGAGTTCCCTAATGAGGAACCAAAGGAATATGAGGCTCATACAGAGACTATAGAGATTCCACTAAACTTACTGGTGCACGAATTGCGAATCACACTTTTCACAACGCGTACCACTAACCAGCAAGTGCACTGGGTCGTCCAAGTAATACCTTACGTGAGTAAGGGTCGAATCCCACGGAGATTGTTGGTTTGAAGCAATCTATGGTTATCTTGTAAATCTTAGTCAGGAAGTCAATTATGTTTATCAATTGAATTGTGAGTAACCAGTAGAGCATAAATTAAAAATTACTTGTTGTGCAGTAATGGAGAATATGTTGGAGTTTTGGAGATGCTTTGTCTTCTGAATCTCTGCTTTCCTCTGTCTTCTTGTTCACGCATGCACGTCCCCCTATGGCAAGCTGTGTGTTGGTGGATCACCGTTGTCAATGGCTACCTTCCATCCTTCCAGTGAAAACTACGCTC
>NC_029791.2:54172712-54172952 GCF_000816755.2 Arachis ipaensis
CTCTTACAACTTCGCACAACTAACCAGCAAGTGCACTGGGTCATCCAAGTAATACCTTACGTGAGTAAGGGTCGAGTCCCACGGAGATTGTTGGTTTGAAGCAATCTATGGTTATCTTGTAAATCTTAGTCAGGAGGTTTATCAATTGAATCAATTGAATTGTGAGTAACCAGTAGAGCATAAATTAAAAATTACTTGTTGTGCAGTAATGGAGAATATGTTGGAGTTTTTTGTCTTCTG
>NC_029791.2:54173163-54173342 GCF_000816755.2 Arachis ipaensis
AAGCTCGTCACAGTCATTCAATCCTTGAATCCTACTCGGAATACCATAGACAAGGTTTAGACTTTCCGGATTCTCATGAATGCTGCCATCAGTTAGCTTATACCACGGAGATTCTGATTAAGGAATCTAAGAGATACTCATTCAATCGTATATAGAACGGAGGTGGTTGTCAGGCACAT
>NC_029791.2:54173384-54174102 GCF_000816755.2 Arachis ipaensis
TCACTTGACACCTGCACGCCACAAGCACATGGTTAGGGACAGCTTGGTTTAGCCGCTTAGACCAGGATTTTATTCCTTTAGTCCCTCCTATCCACTGATGCTCAAAGCCTTGGGATCCTTTTTATTTGCCCTTGCCTTTTGGTTTTAAGGGTTATTGGCTGTTTGCTCTTGCCTCTTGGTTTTAAGAGCTTTTGGCTTTTTCTGCTTGCTTTTTCTTTTTCTTTCTATTATTATTTTTTTTTCTACAAGCTTTGTTCTTTGCTACTTTTTCTTGCTTCAAGAATCATTTTTTTGATTTTTCAGATTATCAATAACATGTCTCATGTTCATCATTCTTTCAAGAGCCAACATATTTAACAGTCTTAAACAACAAATTCAAAAGACATATGCACTGTTCAAGCATTCATTCAGAAGACAGAAAGCATTGCCACCATATGTTACTAATTAGAATTTTTCTCATTAAAAACTCGAAATTTTATTACCTCTTATTCAAAAGATCTACTATTTTATTCATGTTTAATGATGATGAGGAAAATAAACTATAGCTTAATTGGAGATAAAATCAAATAGATACTAATTACTATTATATGACTTCTAAGGTAAACTTTTATAAGGACACTGTCACAGAGGTAAGGCAGAAATTGGAAATTAACAACCTTTATTCTGGGGAAACGGGGGTTCCTCTGATCCTTGGGATGCTTGGTATTACAGAAGACTT
>NC_029791.2:54175538-54217884 GCF_000816755.2 Arachis ipaensis
TGATACACTTGTAATCACGTATGGTCCCCTCCACCGGGATTTCAGTTTCCCGGGGAATAGCCTGAGTCTAGAGTTAAACAAGAGAACCTTCTGTCCTGGTTCAAAGATTCTAGATGACAACTGTCTCTTCCTTGCCTTTGTGGCTTGATTCCTAGTGATTTTTGGTATTTCTATCCTCAGTTGCTTCCAATAATTATGTGGACGGAAGTGCATCCCCTGAGGTATCTCTTGATTTGCAGCCACATGTTCTACCACTGAGCTATAGATCCTTCACATAATTGTGATGTCCACACCAAACTTAGAATGTTGCTCGCCCTCGAGCAAAAGAAGAGGGAATAGATGAAGAAGAAAATAGTAAAGTCCAGAAATATGAATTTTTCCTAAAAACTAATAGAAATAGACTAAAAACTAACTAAAACATACTCAAAACTATATGAAATTATCCCCAAAAAGCGTATAAAATATCCGCTCATCACTTACTGTTGCCATTCATGAGCTCTGATGAGTATTTTTCCTCCGAAGAGGATGAAGATATTGTTGAAGAGCAAGTTGCTCAGTATCTAGGAGTAATCATGAAGCTAAATGCCAAGTTATTTGGTAATGAGACTTGGGAGGATGAACCTCCATTGCTCATTAATGAACTGAATACCTTGGTTCAACTGAAATTACCTCAGAAGAAACCGGATCCCAGAAAGTTCTTAATACCCTGTACCATAGGCACCATGACCTTTGAGAAGGCTCTGTGTGACCTAGGGTCAGGAATAAACCTCATGCCACTCTCTGTAATAGAAAAACTGGGGATCCTTGAGGTACAAGCTGCAAGAATCTCACTAGAGATGGCAGACAAATCAATGAAACAGGCTTATAGACTTGTAGAGGATGTCTTAGTGAAGGTTGAAGGCCTGTACATCCCTGCTGATTTCATAATCCTAGACACTAGGAAGGATGAGGATGAATCCATCATCCTTGGAAGACCCTTCCTAGCCACAGCAAGAGCTGTGATTGCTGTGGACAAAGGAGAGTTAGTCCTTCAATTGAATAAGGACTACCTTGTGTTTAAGGCTCAAGGATCTTCTTCTGTAACCATGGAGAGAAAACATGAAAAGCTTCTCTCAACACAGAGTCAAAGAGAGCCCACTCATGGACCTCACCAAGAGCATTCCATCATCTTCCATGAAATCAAAGAGGACTAAAATGCCATGAGAGAGGAGCAACAAAGGCAAGGAAGAGACATAGAGGAGCTCAATAACTCCATTGGTTCTTCAAGAGGAAGAAGAAGCCACCATCACTAAGGTGGACCCATTCTTTAATCTCCTTATTTATTTTCTTTGCTATTTTTGGTTTTCATGCTTTATGTTTTGACTATGTTTTTTGTCTTTATTACATGATCATTAGTGTTTAGTGTCTATGTCTTAAAGTTATGAATGTCCTATGAATCCTTCACCTTTCTTAAATGAAAAATGTTTTCTGAAAAAGAAAAAGAGATACATGAATTTCAAAATTTATCTTGAAATTAGCTTAATTATTTTGATGTGGTGGCAATACTTTTTGTTTTCTGAATGAATGCTTGAATAGTGCATATTTTTGATAGTGAAGTTTATGAATATTAAAATTGTTGGCTCTTGAAAGAATAATGAAAAAAGAGAAACGTTATTGATAATCTAAAAAATCATAAAATTGATTCTTGAAGCAAGAAAAAGTAGTGAAAAGCAAAAGCTTGCAGAAAAAAAAGCAAAAAAAATAAAGAAAAAAGAAAGAAAAAGAAAAAGCAAGCAGAAAAAGCCAATAGCCCTTTAAACCAAAAGGCAAGGGTAAAAAAGATCCAAGGCTTTGAGCATTAATGGATAGGAGGGCCCAAAGGAATAAAATCCTGGCCTAAGCGGCTAAATCAAGCTGTCCCTGACCATGTGCTTGTGGCGTGAAGGTGTCAAGTGAAAAGCTTGAGACTGAGCGGTTAAAGTCGTGGTCCAAAGCAAAAAGAGTGTGCTTAAGAGCTCTGGGCATCTCTAACTGGGGACTCTAGCAAAGCTGAGTCATAATCTGAAAAGGTTCACCCAGTTATGTGTCTGTGGCATTTATATATCCGGTGGTAATACTGGAAAACAAAATGCTTAGGGTCACGGCCAAAACTCATAAAGTAGCTGTGTTCAAGAATCAACATACTGAACTAGGAGAATCAATAACACTATCTGAATTCTGAGTTCCTATGGATGCCAATCATTCTGAACTTCAAAGGATAAAGTGAGATGCCAAAACTATTCAGAAGCAAAAAGCTACTAGTTACACTCATCTAATTGGAACTAATCTTCATTGATATTTTTTGAATTTATTGTATTTTCTCTTCTTTTTATCCTATTTTGTTTTTAGTTGCTTGGGGACAAGCAACAATTTAAGTTTGGTGTTGTGATGAGCGGATAATTTATACCTTTTTTGGCATTGTTTTTAGGTAGTTTTTAGCATGTTTTAGTTAGTTTTTATTATATTTTTATTATTTTTTATTCAAAAGTCACATTTCTAGACTTTACTATGATTTTGTGTATTTTTCTGTGATTTCAGGTATTTTTTGGCTGAAATTGAGGGACATGAGCAAAAATCTGATTCAGAGGCTGAAAAAGGACTGCAGATGTTGTTGGATTCTGACCCTCTTGCACTCGAAGTGGATTTTCTGGAGCTACAAAAGCCCAATTGGCGCGCTCTAATTTGAGTTGGAAAGTAGACATCCTGGGCTTTCCAGCAATATATAATAGTCCATACTTTTCCCGAGATTTGATGGCTCAAACTGGTGTTCAAACGCCCACCAAAGACCCTTTTCTGGAGTAAAACGCCAGAACTGGCACCAGAACTGGAGTTAAACGCCCAAACTGGCACCCAAGCTGGCGTTTAACTCCAAGAATGGCCTATGCATGTGAAAGCTTCAATGCTCAGTCCAAGCACACACCAAGTGGGCCCCGGATGTGGATTTCTGCAGTATCTGCACGTAGTTACTCATCTGTAAACCTAAGTTACTAGTTTAGTATAAATAGCACTTTTTTCTATTGTATTCGTATCTCTGAACGTTTAGTCCTTAGACATTTGAGGCTGGCCACATGGCCATGCTTAGACTACTTTCTCTTATGTATTTTCTACGGTGGAGTTTCTACACCTCATAGATTAAGGTGCGGAGCTTTGCTGTTCTTCATGAATTAATACAAGTACTATTGTTTCTCTTTCAATTCACGCCTACTTCTTCTCCAAGATATACTCTCGTACTTAATTTAGTTAAGTCAGAACGAAGGGGTGACTCGTGACAATCACCTATTTTTTTTACTCGCTTAGCCAAGATCCGCGTGCCTGACAACCACAAAGCGGTCTACATGATGTTCAACATAGTTATTGGACGACAGCTGGAGTACATTCTCTTGGGTCTCTAATACACGGACCGAGTCCGTGAGATTAGGATCTTCGTGGTTTAGGCTAGAACCATTGGCAGCCATTCCTGAGATCCGGAAAGTCTAAACCTTGTCTGTGGTATTCCGAGTAGGATCTGGGAAGGGATGACTATGACGAGCTTCAAACTTGCGAATGTTGGGCGCAGTGACAGTGTGCAAAAGGATAAGGGTCCTTTTCCGACGCTAGTGAGAACGACAGATGATTAGCCGTGCGGTAGCTGTGCCTGGTATTTTTCATCCGAGACGAGAAATCTGACAGTTGATTAGCCGTGCAGAGATCGTACCTGGTATTTTTCATTCGAGAGGATCATACATCTTGCCATGAAAGGGAGTACGCATGGTTGGAAGAAGACAATAGGAAAGCAGAGGTTCAGAAGCAACAAAGCATCTCCAAACGCTTATCTGAAATTCCCACCAATGAATCACATAAGTATCTTTATTTTATTTTATGTTTATTTATCCTTTAATTATCAAAACCTCATAACCATTTAAATCCACCTGATTGAGATTTATAAGATGACCATAACTTGCTTCAAGCCGACAATCTACATGGGATCGACCCTTACTCATGTAAGGTATTACTTGGACGACCCGGTGCACTTGCTGGTTAGTTGTGCGGAATTGTGAAAAGTGTGAATCACAATTTCGTGCGCCAACACACATATTACGGCATCGAATGGTAATAAGAGAGGATTAAAAATTAGTAATTTAAGGCCAAAAAAGCATGTTTTTAATCATAGAACAAAATTGGGAAGAAAAATTTAAAACATGGAATTTGTATGCATAAGTGTGAGGATAATTGATAAAACCCGCTCAATTCAAGACAAAATAAACCGTAAAATAGCGGTTTATCAATCTCCCCATTTACCGAGAAGGTCCTAAAGGTCAGGTTGCCAAATGATTTCTTTAAACCAACCGGCATGAAATATGACGGTACCAAAGATCCCCGGGAACATCTAACAGCCTTTGAAGCAAAGATGAACCTAGAATGGGGTGGTAGATGCTGTCTAATGCCAAGCTTTTCTGGTAACCCTAGCAGGCCCAGCCATCAAGTGGTTCAATGCACTACCTAATGGCTCGATCTCATGCTTTATCGACATCTCGAAAAAGTTCTTAATGCAATTCACCATCTGGATTGCCAAAATAAAGCACCCGATCAACCTACTGGGCATCACTCAAAGACTAGACAAGTCCACCAGGAAATACCTCAGAAATCGATGAGCTAATAGATTCAGTAGCATCTTATGCCTAACCAACAGGTGATGAATGAGGACCTTCGCAAGCACCTCACAATAAAGCCGGTATGAGCGATGCATGAAATCTAAAACGTGACAAGGGAATACATCAACGACGAAGAGGTAAGCCAAGTCGTAGCCGCTGATAAACCATAATTTTATGGAAAATTTTGGATCGAATTAGGTGAATTTTATCAACTTATGTTGCATTTATTCACTGAAATAGCATGGTTTTATGAATTCTTCCTAATTGTATTTAATGATTAAAAATATGCTTTTAGGCTCTTAAATTGCTAAATTTAATTCAACTTTAATTCCATTCGATGCCTTAATGTGTTTGTTGAGTGATTTCAGGCTTAGAAGGCAAGGATGACTTGAAGAAGTGAAGAAAAAGCATGCAAAAGTGGAGAATTAATAAAGAAATGGAGTTTGGAGATTCTCAGGATCATGCGTACGCATGAATCTCAAGTTGCACGTATGCATGCCTTATGCGTATGCATGTTTTGGAAATTCGCCAACTTGCGTAGCATGCCTCATGCGTACGCATGACTGACGGCACGTGGTTCACTTAAGAAAACATGTGGCTGGTAATTTTAGGGCCTTTTCAAGCCTAATTCCAACTCATTTCTGAAATATTTCAAGCCAAACTCAAGAACGATCAAAGGGGAGAACATTAGAATAGTTTTAGGCCATGTTTTAGGTTAGAATTCTAGAGAGATAAGCTCTCTCTTTTCTCTAGAAGTTAGGGTTTAGTTTCATTTCTCCCTAGATTTAGGTTTTGATCTTGTCTTAATTTAGTGTTCCTTACTTTTTATTGTTCTAGCATCTTAGTTTGTTTAGTTTTACTTGTTAATTTCTCTATCTTGTCACTTTCATGTGTATGAACTCTTGTTGAATTTTTATTTCCTTTAATACAATTTATGTTTTCATGCTTATTGTTTCTCCTTTTAATCGTTGCTATTGATTTCTTACATTTGGTAGTTTTAGATCTTATTATTCTTTCAATTTTACCATGTTTTACTTTTATGCCTTCCAAGTATTTGATAAAATGCTTGGTTCAGTTTTAGAGTAGATTTCTACACTCTTGGCTTGGAATTGAGTATTTGAGATGACCTTGAGTCACTAATGTCTGAATTGACCGATAATTTAGAGATTTTAATTAATCTCGTCTCCATTAACGAGTAAGACCTATGTATTGAGATTGATTAAGCCCAATTGACTTATCTCACCATTAGAGGTTGACTAATTGGATTTGCTCTTGTAATTGTAATGTCGTGGTTAGTGACACGAGAGTCGTTGATGTCCAATATTGATTGGTGATTTAGGGTTGTTAGTAGTTCCTGTTTCCATTGACGAGTAAGACCTATGGATTAAGACTGATTATGCCTACTTGACTTTCTCCCAATGTTGGGGATGATGAAATAGGATTAACTCTAGGTAATCACCATGTTTGTGGGTAATGACTTGATTAAGAAGCTTTGATTCTCAATTCTTGCCAAGAGTGTCCTTTTAGCACTTATTTCCCTTTAATTATTTGCTTTAGTTTTTTGTCATTTATTTTTTTATCTGTTTATCTGCAAATGCCCTTATTCCTATAACCGATGATATGCACACCTCACTACAATTCTTTTGAGAGACGATCCGAGATCTAATACTCTCGATTTTTATTGCTTTGCATTCATGACAAACGAATTAAACTTTGATTCGGGTCAATTGTTGGTTCAGAATTATACTACTGCCGAAGTAATTCTTTGTTGAGAAAAATTCTGAACCGATGTATGACGTGCGTCAAGTTTTTTGCACCGTTACTGGAGACTTGCAATGATGTTATATTATTGGTTATTGTTCATATGTAAATATTGTGAATAGCTTCTTTTTTATTGTTTGTTTGCTTTTGTTATTTTTAGGAGTTTGTCTTCTTTGTTTCTTATTAGCTTTTGTTTTTATTTTCTCTTTTCACTATGAATTGTCACCCTTTTGACTATGAGTTGGGTTGTAAATATGTTGCAGGAAATGAGAACTTCAATGATGGTATGCACTATGGGATTAGAAGTCGATTGAGAGAGGAATCACGCTCTTATGAACAGACTTCATGGTATCTGTATCAATTTTCTCTATCCGACAATGATTACAATCTACCCCGTAATGCACACCAATATGAACCAACTCCTCAACATTGTTCTCAACCTTATTCACAAGCCCCATCTTACCAAACACCTTCCTATTACCCATATCCACCGTATTACCAACTATACACATCTCAAGAACCACCATATGAGCCATACAACCCATACTTAGAACCACCACCATTCCAATACCAATACTCCCAATAACCACCAATTTTATATACACCACTTCAATATGATTACCAATATGAACCACCTACCAATTATGAAATCTTTCTCCCGAACAATGAACCCTCTTCTCCACCTCAACTACTCATGGATCACACTCTTATTTCATTTCTTCAAGAGCAAAGTGAAGCTCGAAAAAAGCAAGAAAATATCATGGCTGCTTTTGCTAAAGTCATAGCCCACTTAGTCTCACAATGTTCACGTAATCAAGGCACTCCCATTGACGAACAAGGAAAATCAACCAAAGAACATAGTATTAAAGAGAGGCTAGAATCTCAAGTGGAGAACGGGGAGCAGACACATGTATTGCAACAAGTGGAGGAAGCTAAGATCATTGAAAATGAAGAAGTGGTTGAAGATTTAGGAGAAGTTGAGAGTGAGGTGGATTCCAAGGTTGAAGACACTTCCACAACAACTAGTAACATGGATGATTTTGTGGAAGTTGTCGAGTCATCATCCATTGAGCTTGAAATTCATGTTGAGGAGGATAATGCGCAACATGCGAGGCATATTATGAATAGTGAATAATTGGAAGAAGATGATTAAGCGACAAGTCCCATTATTGATGATGGTTTTACACCAACCAATAATTTCTTTGAGTTTGATGAACCTTCCTAATGTGAGGTCTAATGTCGGTCTAGAATTTCTCAATAAATGAATCTTGTTACAAGCATAATCTAGACCGATGAGTAACCCTCAATTAAAGTTTAATTTGTTTGTCACAAGTGCAAACCAATAAAAACCGAGAGTATTTAAACCTCGAGTCATCTTTCAAAGGAATCGCAGTGAGGTGTGCGTCTTATCCGTTATGAGTATAAGAGGGGGTTTGCGGATAAAGAGGCGAAAGATTAAATAATAAGAAAGTAAAACCAACAACTAGAGAAGTATAAATGCTAAAAGACATTCCTAGCTAGGATTGAGAATCAAGGGGTTCCTATCTAAGTCATTGACCACAAACATGGTGATTACCTAGAGTTAATCCCATTTAGTCATCTCCGCCATCGGGAGAAAATCAAATATGCATAGTCAGTCTTAATCCATAGGTCTTACTCATCAATGGAAATAAGAACAACTAACAACGCTAAATTACCTATCAACATTGGACATCAACGACTCTTGCGTCACTAACCACGACATGACAATTATAAGAGCAATCTTAATTAGTCAACCTCTAATGGTGAGATAAGTTAACTGGGCTTAATACATCTCAATCCAAAGGTCTTACTCATTAATGGAAATGAGATTAATTAAAATCTCCTAATTGTCACTCAATTTGGACATTAATGACATCAAGGTCACCTTCATTACTCAATTCGAAGCCAAGAATATAAAAATCTACCCTAAAACTAAAAGAAACATTTTCACAAATACTTTGAAGGCATAAAATGAAAGCATGGTAAATTGCATGAATTTATAAAATCTAAAACTACCAAATGCAAGATAACAATAGCAAACACCAAGACATACGTTAAAGGGCATAAAAACATAAAATTGTATTAAATGAAAATCAAAATCAACAAGAGTTCATAAGATTAAAAGCAATAAAATAAAGGAAGTAACAAGTAAAACTAAGAGAACCAAGATGCAAAAACAAGGAAGTAAAGCAAACTAAATTAAAAGATTGGTTGAGGCTTCGGAGATGCTTTATCTTTCTGGATTAACTTTTCTTACTAATTGCTTTAATAATAAATGATTCATTCAATGTCAAAGCTATAAGTGATTAACTCATATCCTCTAATCAAGTTAATCTCCCCTAAACCATAGCTACACACCGTATTTGAGTAACTCATATCCTCTCATCAAGTTAGCTCATAGTGGTTCACTATAGCCAAAGATGAAGCCCGTTCAATCTACTCTCCTTTGTTGATCCTACTCAAAATGCCACAGACAAGGTCGGAGAATGATACTTTACGATTCTAGCCTTAACACCACAGAGACCTCATTTATCCATGACTAACAGAATTTTATGTCACATAATCCAATTAGCCCAGATACTCTCTTGGATCCTGTGATGCACTCTGAAGCTGTAGCTCAATACTATTCGGGTCAGGACTCACATGAACTCATGTAGAATAAGGGGCCATACTTCCGTTCCACCCTAGATTCATAAGGATGAAGGACAAAAATGCATCATAGAATAGAATCAAACATGTATTAAAATAGAGCAGTAATATTATTAATCCATAGGAATAAGCAGAACTCCTAACCTGAACCTAGGAGGTTTAGTTGCTCATATTGTACAGAGAATAACATGTAAGGTTCGAATGTGGTGGAGAGTATCCTAAACAATGGTGATCTCCCCTTATATATACTAATACTAAACCTAGAAAGACATTGATAATAATTAGAAATTACAAAAATAAACTAAACTAGGCTAAAGGTGCGAAAATCCACTTCTAGGCCCACTTGGTGAGTGTTTTGGGTTGAGCTTGGCATCTAACTTGAAAGGGTGGGCGTTGAACGCCCACTAGGGGGTATATATGCTGCTTCATTACTCCCCTTGTGGTGTACCAGTCTAGGGCGTTCAACGCTGGCTTCAGTCCTTTTGGGGCGTTGAATGTCAGAAAGGGGATAGTTTGGGAGTTCAACGCCCATTTTGGGCCATCATTTCCAAAAAATGGTATAGACTATTATATATTGCTGGAAAGCTTTGGAAGTTAGCTTTCCAACTCCGTTGAGAACGCTTCCTTAAGACTTTTCTAGCTCCAAAAATGCTTGTTTGAATGCACGGAGGTCAGAATCTGATAACATCAGCTATGCTTTCTTTGCCTCTGAATCAAACTTTGCCAAAACTTGCCAAATTCACCCAAAATTCATGTAAAATCATAGGAAAAACACAAAAGCTCAAAGTAGCATCCAAAAAGTGATTTTTTCACTTACACCTACTAAAACATAATAAAACTTAACAAAATATATTAAAAATACTGAGAAAATAATGCCTAAAAGTGTATAAAATATCCGCTCATTAGAACACCAAACTTAAACTGTTGCTTGTCGTCAAGCAACCAAAAACAAAGTAGGATTAAAGAGAATAGAAAAATACAATAAGTCTCAAAGATGTCAATGAAGCTCAGTTCCAAATACTAAATGGGGCTATTAACTCTTTACTTCTAAACAGTTTTGGCATCTCACTTTCCTTTGAAGCTCAAAAGTATTGGCATCCCTTGGAACTAGAATCTGGATGATATTATTGATTCTCTTCTTTTAGCTCTTTTTGATTCTTGAACACAGCTTTTTCTATTGGTGCTTTTCACCTTTTGAGCCTAGCCGTGACTCTAAGCGTTTTGTTTTCCCGTATTACCACCGGATACATAAACGCCACAGGCACTTAACTGGGGGAACCCTTTGGATTCAAATTTAACTTTGCTTAAATTCCCAGATAGTGGTGTCCAGAGTTCTTAAGCGTACTCTTTAACTTTTGGATCATGACTTTAACTACTCAGTCTCAAGCTTTTTGCTTGACACCTTCACACCACAAGCATTTAGTTAAGGATAGCAACACCATTGAGCTTTTTAGGCTAGTTTTTAACCTTCCTAATCATTGATGCTCAAAGCCTTGGATCTCTTTTTTTGAAGGGGAATGCTGTTTCTTTTGTTTGAAGAATATAAATAATTTGGTTTTTTCTAAAAACCAATGATACTTCTCTAAATTCACTGTTCTTCCAAGAGCTAATACCATAAACTTCAAGACAATTATGCACAGTTAATTCATGCATTCAGAAAATAAATACAAGGCCACCGCTTTTTAGAAGGAATGCATTACAATTAACTCAAGCATTCTTGTATTTTACTGCTTCTTAAAAAAAAACAAAATTTTATTCAAATTTAGTGGAATGACGAGTGGAACATCTTATACTTAATTTGACAAGAATAAAAATTAATTACTGTAAAAATAAAGAAAATCCTACTAGTGATAATGTAATCTTGGATATGAAAAACAAGAATTAGAATAGAAACAGAATAGGGGTGAAACTCAACCACCTTATTCATGGTGGTCACTGCTATCTCTAGAAGCTACCTTCTGGCACTTCTGCTCTTCTAATGCTCGCCCTTGCTTCTCATGTTCTTCAACCAGCTTCTGTAGCGTGCAAGACTGGTTCTTTTGCTCCTCTCTCAATTGGTCTATAGTGGCTTGCAACTGTTCAACAGATGTTGCTAGTTGAGTCTAATATTCAATTGGAGGGATACTCTGCTCTTGAGGTGGCTCGGGCATCTTCCTTTTAGGATGATCATCTGGCTGTTGAATCTTGTCTGGAGATGGTCCCCTGGTGCTCTCCACACTTTCTTTGGTAATTGGGTTGCCTACTGGGATGCACGTGTCTCTGTCAATCAGAACTCCTAACCTCACTACACAAGCGAGAGATAAGGTGTGGGAAGGTTAGCTTGACCTGAGTTGAGGTCTTGTTTGCGAATTTATACAACTCACAAGGGATTAGCTGGTGAACTTCCACCTCATTAACCATCATGATGAAATGGATCATTACAGCTCGCCTAACAATGAGTTCAGAACGGTTGCTAGTAGGAAGTATGGAACGCCCAATGAAGTCCAGCCATACCCTAGCAACTGGCTTGAGATCCATTCTCCTCAGTTGGTTTGGTTTACCTTTCTTGTCGTTGATCCACTGAGTCCTTAAGGACTTGATCTAGCCTCGGAATAGCTTGTACCCTCCTATTAAAGGAGTCAGGATCATCCTTTTGCAGGGGCAATTTGAGAATCTCCCTCACCTTATCCAGATTGAAATGTAGAGTCCTTCCTCAGACCATGGTGCGCCATGTATGGAATCCCTGTCCTTTTTTCTTTTGTTTATCTGTCATCCACAGATTTACATAGAATTCATGGACCATTACTATTCCAACATTAGTTCTAGGGTTGGCCAGAATTTTCCAACCCCTCATTCGAATCTGCTCCTAGATTTTCGGGCATTCATCTTCTTTTAAGTCAAACTTGACTTCTGGAATCATTGTCTTCTTACACATTACATCATAGTAATATTCCTCATGAAGTTTGGAGTAGAATCTGTAAGGTTTATAGACAATTGTTAGTAGAGCACTTTCTTTCTTTTCTCTTGATGTAGATCTTCCACTCCTTAGAGCCATGGATTGTGAATAAGTGAAGGAGCAAAGCATTTTTCACACCAAACTTAAAAGATTTGCTCGACCCAAGCAAAAAGAAAAGGAAAGAGGGAAGCGTATAAGTAATGAGGAAGGGCGTGTGAGGGAGAGATATCTTCGAATGTTGAAGTAGAGGGAGTGAGGGTATGGTTTCAAATTTTAAAGTGAAAGGAGATGGGAGAAGATAGCCAATTTTAAATTGAAAAGATAATGTTAAAGATAAGTAAGATATGATTGATAATTCTTTAAATTATAAAAGTTTTGAAAAGATTTGAATAAGATTATGTGAAAAGAGAAGATATTCATGAGAAGGGTTGAAATAATAAGATATGGATTGAAAAGATTTGAAAAAGATTTGAAGTGAAAGATATTTGATTTGAAAAGATAAGATTAAAAAAAGAATAAGTTATGGAAAAAGATATGAATTGAGTGGATTTGATTTGGTGAAAGGCAATTTAAATTAAAAGAAAATATGGTGTGAAGATACGCCCAGATCTGGCATTGAACGCCAGGGGGAATCCCTTTCTTTTTTTTAATTGGGCGTTCAACGCCAAGAATGGGCATTGAACACCCATAGGGGACCATAAAATAATCCTGAGCCTGCCCCTATATGGGCGTTGAACCCCAGGGAGCTCCCTCTCTAGCGTTCAATGCCAGCCCCTTTACTCCCCAATGGGCGTTGGACGCCCATTCTGCCTCTTCTCTGGCATTTGACGCCAGCCTTCCTCTCCTTCTTGGGCAATGAACACCCAGCTTCCTCCTTGTCTAGCATTAAACGCCAGCAAGGAGTCCTCCCCATGGTGTTTTGATTTCAATTATGAACATCTCTGTCCTTAATCTAAGTGCTGCGCATGATTACAAACGTCAAAAAGCAAAGGAAAACTATGAAAATTAATAGGAAATGAACTGAAAATAAATTTAAATGAGAATAAACAACAGAACTAAAATAGTAATAACCTACTTATGGTTAGGTTGCCTCCCAATGAGTGCTACTTTACCGTCATTAGCTTGACCTTACTGGTGTCATGTTAGTAATAGTACAAATTTTTCCTGTTCAAGATTATCCCCTAGGTAATGCTTGACCCTCTATCCATTAACTGTGAACCTTTTGTCCGAATGGCATCTTTGGAGCTCTATATGACCATAAGGTAACACATTAGTGACCACATAAGGTCCCATCCATCTTGATTTGAGCTTTCCAGGGAATAGCTTGAGTTTAGAATTGAAGAGCAGAACCTTCTGCCCAGGCTCGAAGACTCTGGATGATATCTTCTTATCATGCCATTTCTTAGCCCTTTCCTTGTAGAGTTTAGCATTCTCAAATGCAACATGTTAGAATTCATCCAACTCATTTAACTGGAGCAACCTTTTTTCTCCTGCAGCCTTAGCATCAAAGTTGAGGAATCTGGTTGCCCAGTAGGCTCTGTGCTCCAGTTCCACTGGCAAATGACATGCCTTGCCATACACCAGTTGGTAAGGTGACATCCCACTAGGGGTCTTGAAACCTATTCTATATGCCTATAGAGCGTCATCAAGCTTCCTTTCCAATCCCTCTTAGAGGTGCTTACTGTCCTTTCCAGGATTCTTTTGAGCTCCCTATTGGAGACCTCGACTTGTCCATTTGTCTGCAGATGGTAGGGGGTTGCTACTCTGTGGCAAGCAACGTAACATTGCAGAATTGAGTCGAGCTGTTTGTTATAGAAGTGACTCCCTCCATCACTAATTAGTGTCCTTGGAACACTGAATCCGCTGAAAATGTATTTATGGAGGAACTTCATCACTACCCGAGTGTCATTAGTGGGTGATGCAATTGCTTCAACCCATTTAGACACGTAATCTACTGCCACAAGGATGTATGTCTTCGAATATGAGGGTGGAAAAGGCCCAATGAAGTCTATGTTCCATACATCAAACAGCTCAATTTCCAAGATCTCTTGTAACATCTCGTGATTATGAGGGAGATTTTCAGCACGTTGACAACTGTCACAGTTGCGGATAGACTCACGGGAGTCCTTGAAGAGCGTTGGCCTGAAGATCCTTGGTGGTTGTTCGCTCACTTCCAAAATGACATCCATAGTTTGAGCCATGGCAGTGCCATAGGATTTGCTGCGTTTCTTTCTCAGATATGCAATGGTGGATTATACGGTCTGAGCACCTTTTGTAAAGGTATAGTTCATCCCACAAGTAGTACTTAGCATCATGGATGAGTTTTCGAACTTGCTATCTAATGTATTCCTTAGGAACGAACCTTATAGCTTTATAATTTGCGATATCAGTAAACCAAGATGCTTTGCATATTGCAAAGAGTTGTTCATCTGGAAAGGTCTTGGATATCTCAGCAGTGGGAGGAGGCATCCCTACTGCAGGTTCAATTCGAGACAAGTGGTCAACCACCTGGTTTTCCGATCTTTTTCTGTCTCTGATCTCTATGTCAAATTCTTGCAGGAGTAACACCCATCTTATCAGTCTTGGTTTAGAATCGTGCTTTGAGAGAAGGTACTTGAGAGTAGCATGGTCAGTATAGATAATGACCTTAGATCCTATTAAATAGGATCTAAACTTGTCAATGGCATAAACCACTGCAAGTAACTCCTTCTCTGTGGTGGTGTAGTTTCTTTGCACGTCATTTAAAACACGACTGGCATAATAAATGACGTGCAAGAGCCTATCACGTCTCTGTACCAGGACTGCACTAATTGCATGGTCACTGGCATTATACATCAGTTCGAACGGGAGGTCCCAATTGGGTGCAGAAATGACAGGTGCAGAGATAAGCTTTAATTTTAGAGTCTCAAAGGCATGCATGCACTCTTTGTAAAAAGAAAAAGGAGTGTCAGTGGCTAAGAGATTGCATAGGAGTTTTACAATTTTGGAGAAGTCTTTTATGAACCTCCTGTAGAAACTGGCATGTCCTAAGAAACTTCTGTTTACTTTAGCATTAGTAGGTGGTGGTAATCGTTCAATTACTTCCACCTTGACTTTGTCAACCTCTATGCCCTTGTTCAAAATCCGATGTCCAAGAACAATTTTTTAAGTAACCATGAATTGGCATTTTTTCCAGTTTAAAACAAGGTTAGTTTCTTGGCATCATTCAGCACTTGGGCTAGATGGTTGAGGCATGAATCAAAGGAATCGCCTAAGACAGAGAAATCATGCATGAATACCTCAAGGAACTTCTCAACCATGTTTGAGAAAATGGAGAGCATACATCTTTGAAAGGTGGCAGGTGCATTACAGAGGCCGAATGGCATTCTTCTGTACGCAAAAACGCTATATGGGCATGTGAATGATGTCTTCTCCTGATCTTGAGGATCTACCCCAATCTAATTATAGCCTGAGTAGCCATCCAAGAAGCAATAGAATGGATGCCCAGCTACTCTCTCCAGCATCTGGTCTATGAATGGTAGAGGAAATGATATTTTCTTATGGTGTTGTTAAGTCTTCTATAATCAATACACATACGCCACCCTATAACGGTTCTCGTGGAAATCAGTTCATTCTTCTCATTGTGGATCACTGTCATCCCTCCTTTCTTGGGTATGACTTGGACAGGACTCACCCAAGGGCTATCTGAGATAGGATAGATAATCCCAGCGTCCCACAATTTAGTGACTTCTTTCTACACTACTTCCTTTATGACTGGATTCAGTCGCCTTTGTGGTTGCACCACTGGTTTGGCATCATCCTCGAGCCTGATCTTGTGCATGCATCGGGTTGGACTAATTCCTTTTAAGTCACTTATGGTCCAGCCGAGAGCTGTTTTCTGTGCCTTCAGCACCTTGATAAACCCCAATTTTGTGGTTTATCTTGTACTTAATTTAGGAGATTTTTTCACCTTTTCTCACATTTATTCAATGAAATAGCATGGTTTTGTAATTCTTCCTTAAATTGTGCTTAAGTGTAAAAACATGCTTTTTAGGCCCTTAAATTGGTGATTTTAATTCACTTTAATTCCATTTGATGCCTTGATGTGTTTGTTGAGTGATTTCAGGTTCATAAGGCAAGTATTGGATAGAAGAAGTGAAGAGAAAGGCATGCAAAGTGGAGAACTAATGAAGAAATGAGCTTTTGGAGAATTGAGGGCCACAAGCACACGTCATCCACGCGTACGCGTGCGTTGAAGATTCAAGCCACGCGCACGCGTCACCCACGCGTACGCGTGAGTAGGAGTTTTGGCCAGCGACGCGCACGCATCACCCACGCGTACGCGTGATGCTCGGCATGTGACTCACTTAAAGTGAAATTGCTGGGGGTGATTTCTGAGCTGCCCAGGCCCAAATCCAATTCATTTCTGAGGGTATTTCATGCAGAATTCAGGCTTGAGCAAAGGGGGAGCAATTAGTTGTAGCTTAGCATCATGTAGTTTAGTTTCTAGAGAGAGAAGCTCCCTCTTCTCTCTAGAATTAGGGTTCTTAGGCTTTCCATCTTAGATCTAGGTTCCATTTATTGTTCTCATTTTATTTTCTTTACATTTTCATGCTCTAGTAGTTTGATTCTCTTAGTTTTCATGTTAATTTCCCCTTTATGCCTCTTTTATGTTCATGCACTCATGTTGGACATGGATCTCCTTTAATGCAATTTAATATTTGATGTTCTTTTGATTGTTGATTTGAGTTGTGATCTCACTTTCCTTGGAATTGGTAGTTGGTAGATTTTACTATTTCTTACAATTTATTATGCTTTCTTTTTATGCCTTCCAAGTGTTTGACAGAATGCTTGGTTGGATGTTAGAATAGATTTTGAGCATTCTTGGCTTGGAAAGAGAAATTAGGTGATCTTGAGTCATGGATATCTAACCCATGTTGGTGATTTAGAGTTGTTAGCTAGTATTGTTTCCATTGATTCTAATCTCTTGCTAATTCAATTCGTGAGTTGGTCAGCACATTTAGAGTGAGATTAGCTAGTCTTGTTAGACTTTCTCCGAGTGTGAAGATAATATGTTACCTTCTTCCATCGTCGGGGATGACGTAATAAGATAAATTCTTGTTAATTATTGTTATTAGTGACTAGGATAGAAAGCCTATATTCTTAACCATTGCCATGAATGTCTCTCTTTATTACTTGATTTCTTTACTTGCTTGATTTACTTTTCCAGTCATTTATTTTATTGCCCCTTTTATCAATCAAACCCTATTGCATCTTCATAGCCAATGATTGACCACTTCATTGCAATACCTTGTGAGACGACCCGAGGTTTAAATACTCCGGTTAATTTTCATTGGGGTTTGTACTTGTGACAACTCAAATTTTTGTATGTGAGGATTCATTGTTTGTTTAGAACTATACTTGCAACGAGAATTCATTTGTGAAATTCTAAACCATACAAAGAAACTGAGCTATCAAAATGGCGCCGTTGCTGGGAAATTACAATGGTGCTATATTATTGGCTATTGTATATATTATGAATATGTTTGCCTTTTTGCTTCTTTGTTAGTTGTTGCTAGTTGTAGGACTCTGCTTTCTTTGTTCCTTGTTAGTTTTGTTCTTGTTTTCTCTTGTTACATGAATTCTCATCACTTTGGCTATAAGTGTGGTTCAAACTATGTTGTAGAAAATGGAAGCTTTAATGAGGATTTGCATCAAAGATTTGGAGATCAAAGGTGGGAGGAGCCCCAAGCTTATGGACAACCTTCTTGGCAAGAATCTCCTCCCGAATCAAGTTTGACAAGAGTTCTTGGGGACATGACTACTCTCCTCACGGAGATGCGCAAGGAACAAAAGGCATTTTATTCCATCCAAGCCGTTCAAGCGCCACCCCAACATGATTACTCTCCGGATTCTTATGGGTACAATCCAAATCCTAATGCATACTAATATAATGTGTGTGATGACCCTTATTGTGATTGTCAACCACAACCACTACGTACATATAACCCCTTCCCTCAACATAGTCATCAACAACCATACTCACAAGCCCCATACTACCATTCACGTCCATATGATCCTAACCCATATCCACCATACCAACCACCATATGAACAATACCTAGAGCCACCGCCATTCCAATACCAATTCTCCCATGAACTATAATTTTCTCATACACCACCTCAAGACTTTCACCAATATGAACCACCTTCCAACTACAATACCTTTCCCTCAAACAATAAACCCTCTCTTCCACCACCGCCCTCCAATGAAGCCCTCATGCTAAAACAAAGAGATCTTAGATCTTATATCCTAAGGCAATAAGAGGAGACGGAAAGGGAGTTTAAGGAGCTAGAAGCCAAGATGGCTATCATGGTAGAAGCTGTTAGCAACATAGTCTCATCCCGCCTGCGCGATCAAGACTCTCCCATTGTTGAATGTGGAGAAGCAATCAATGGGCTTAGTGAGGGAATGAACTTGAAGCTTCAAGGACAAGAAGAGGAATTAAAGCAAGTGCAACAAGAGAAGGAGGTAGAGATTATTGAACAAGAGGAAGTAGTGGTTGGAGATCTAGGATATGTTGAGTACATAGAATAATCATGAGTTGAAGAGCCTTCTTCCACGGATTATGAAATTGATGTTAAGGAGGAGAGTGATGTTAAGGATATAGATAGAGAGTTGAGGGAAATTGATCAAGAAGTAGATTCCATCATTAGTGATTTTTTGTCCACATTGATCAATCCCCTTGATGATCTTGTTGAGCCTTCTTCCATTGGATTAGAAAGCAATGTTGAGGAGGATGTGCAACCTCCAAGGCATATTGTGAGTGAAGAATTGGAAGAAGTGTTCCAAGCAACAAGCCCTCCTATCTATGATGATTCCACATTAACATATGATCCTTTTGAGCATGATGAGTGCTTCCCTACTATGCTTGAAATTCATGACGAGGTGGACTTCACTAAACCTCCTATTTATGATTTGAGTGATGGGGAAGAAATAGAAGAATTTGGTGAAGAAGAATGTGAACTTGAGGAAGCTTGGAAAGAGGTATAGCTTGAAGAACCTTGCCAATTGGTGGACGCCTCTAGAAGAGGATGGACGGGAGTCAAATGCGCTTTATGAAGACCGTTGGGAACTCCTCCACCTAGGTTGCCATCTAATCCTTCATTTGAGTGGGTAAAACTCCTAACTCTTAGCTTTATTATCCCACTTGAATTTGGTTTGCTTGAAACGGATGGCCAACTTAGGGCGCTTTGTGGAATTAAGCGTAAGAGGAGAATGTTTGGTGATTGGCGGTGTAAGTCTAGGCTCATTATGGTTGGAAGATCAAAATTGAGGAGCATGGGTTGGTGTAGTTCTCAATTGGATGGGTCTAGGAGGATTGCTTGGTGCCTTCATGAGAATTCGGCTTTCCTACCACCCGGAGGGAATCACCATGACCAATTTGAAGACGGGTGTGAAAATAAAGTGTGGGATCCCAGATTACAAGGTGTGGATCAACTTTGGGAGCTAATGGTTTGTGAAGAACTCCATCAAAGCTTGGAGATATCAATTTTGAATGATGGAGCTTATTGGAAGTCCAAGCAATGGTGGATGTTCAAGGATGGATTCAAGCACAAGCCACCTTGATGAAGAGGAGCTCCCCATAAGTCCAACTTAAGGACAATAAACAAAAGTGCTAGGTGGGAGACACCCCACCATGGTAACATCTTTCCCTTTTCTCTTGTGTATATATTGGTAAAATAAGTTTAATTTCATGTTTTGTTTAGTTTGTTGAGTTTATTTGGGAGTCTAATAGGTTAAATACGGTTTTATAGTGTTTTGGTAGCTGTTTGGAGGTTTGGAATGCTTGATTTGGTGCAAAAAATTTGAAAAATTTTGAAAAACAGAGCACCAGCTCACGCGTACGTGTTCCCCAAGTATTTTCGACCATCCACGCACATGCGTCACCCACGCGTACGCATGGATCCCAAAATTCCACCTTCCAGCCAAAAACCCAAGAGTTGTGCCTGCACTGTGCGAACACTGTGCCTTTCGCGCTGGCCAACCTACGTGTAAGCGTGAAGGACGCGTACGCATCGCTCTCTGAATAAGCCATCCACGCGTACGCGTGATACACGTGTACGCGGCGTGTCCATTTCACCATCCTACGCGCACGCGTCGATGCACGTGTACGCATGGATCGCCCTGCATCACCCATCTTCTTTTCTTCTCTTCTTTCCATTTCTTTCCTTCTTTTCTCTTCTCTTCTCTTCTTTCCACCCTTCAACCAGCACCCAACACTACTAAACACCATATAACACCATTTTTTTAAATAGTTATTTAGTTAGTTTGTTTCATGTTTATTTTTTTCTGTTCTATTATAAGTGTTGGTTTATTAACCTTGTTTACTGTTTATTGCTGCTTATTATTAACTGAATGTTATTTTAGCATAACTGTTTTTGATATTCATTGTTGGATTCTTTGTTGAGGATACAATTTTGTTACTTGGTTCCGAGTTCTTAATACTTAATATTTTGAATACCAAGTACTTGTACATTGCCTCCAAGTATCTTAACTCTTTTGAATTGCATGTTTTGGCTGCCATGCATTCATCATCCATCGTTAGGCAATTGTACATTATCAATGCATTTTTTCAGGTGATGCTTGCTATGCTTGATCCGTATTCACAACACCTATTTCATGCATTGGGATTTTGGAATTGTGAAATTGGATCGGAAGCTTACCTAGTGACATATTTTTTTTTGAGCTTTCTAAGCTTTGTGGACCATGCTTGCTATGTGATTGATTTTCACTTCTATATTATTTTTCTTAAGTTCCATAGCATCCATGTGCTCCACCTCTATGTCACTTAGGTATTGCAAATAATAAACTTCAATATGTGTCATTGTTTGATGTGTAAGTTTCACATTCCATCTTGTTCATTAAAGTTGCCTTGCACATCAATCAATGTCCATTCATTATCCAATTTCACAATTGCTTGATTTTTCTTGAATGCTTTTATGCTTCTTCACATGTTTGATTTCCTTAACCTACAAGTTCTCTTCAAAGTATTTCAAGCACACTAGAATGAGTGAAGTGCATACTTTCTTTGTGTAATTGTGACATAGCTCTCTATGATAGTGTGTGTGTTCTAAAGGGCGCCTAATTTAGAATTCACACACCTATTTTTTACTAATGTCACACTAATTCACTCATTCTATTCTACTGATTCACCTCATTCCAATAATTCACACTTCCTTGCTTTTGATTTTCTCACGGTGTTACTTTCTATTTTTCATGACCGATGCACCATAAAGCAAAAATGGAAGCGAAAGAAAGAACATACAGCACCGGTTGATCTACCAGCTGAAGGTGGCAATTCGGAAAGTTGCCTACTCCCTTGCTCATCTTTGAGTGCACAGAGGACGGTGCAAACTTTTAAGTGTGGGGAGGTCGTCCGACCAGTCGGCATTTTTGGGTGACAAGTTTCTAATCCCAACACTTTTGTATTTCATTCTTAGGTCTTTTAGGATTTTTAGTTGCATTTTATTATTTTGCATATATATACATAATAAGCTTAGTCAAAATAATGAGATTTTTCAAGAACTTGCTTGAATTACATATATTGTGGAACATGATTTTTGAGCTAAGAACACAAGCATGTGAGATTTGAGCCTAATTGTGTGGTTACATCATACAACCATTTATTTTCATTCTTGTGTGCATTATTCTCTTTCTATGATTGTAATATTTGATTTGTTTGATTCTTTATGTCCATTATTTTGTGTATGAATGAATTTATATGATTGAGGCCATTGTTTTAAATAGCTCACTTACCCAAATAGCTTACCTTTTATCTCCCCTTGTTAGCCGATTTTGTGCCTATGCTTAACCCATTTGTTCTTAATTTTAGCACATTACAAGCCTAAGTGAAAAACAATAAATGTCTCTTGTTTGATCTTTGATTAGCTTAGGCTAGTGAGAGTGTTTATCATTTGATTTTGGGAAAGTTTGGGACATTGGGTAGAGATAAAAGTGTATTTTGTGGTTTTGTTGAAAATCATGGGAATGGGTACATATTCATGTATCAATTATGTTTATACCATATGCATTGATGCTTTTGTGTATATTTTAGTTTGAACAAAAAAATGAGAAAAATAAAAAGGAAAAATATATATATAAAAAGAAAAAAAATAGAAGAGAAAAAGAGAGAAAAAGAAAAGTAATAAAAAAGGGACAAAATGCCCCAAAGTAAAGTTCAACAAAAATCAATGCATATGTGTGGTGATCAAAAAGAGAATACATGAGTATGTGAAAAAGTGAAGAATGGGTAGTTAGGTTAGCTTTGAAATTATATAGGTTGTCATAGGTTAGGTGGGAAGTTTAAGTTGATCAAAGATTCAAATTCTAGTCCACTTGACCATATGCATCCTTACCTTGACCCTAGCCCCATTACAACCTATGGGAAAGACATCATGATATTTGTATGCATGCATGAAATAATTGTTGATTGTTAGATAAAAAATAAATCTTAGAAAGCATGATTATTGGAGAATTGAGTGAATCAACCCCATACACTTGAGTGACTAGAGCGGATACACGTCCGGTGAGGGTTCGATTGCTCAATTACATGCTTCCACCCATGATCATCTTTTCTTGCAAGTTTGAGAACTATTTTTCTAATAACTCAATTCAATTGTGGGTTTGCTTTGATTGCTATTGCTTTGGCCCTTGTACTGTATATGTATTCTTGGGAATTGATTTATTTTGACCAAGTAATTGCATTCATTCAGATAGATTGCATCTAGGTAGTTTACATTGAATAAATGTTGACACCCTTTATTTCTTTCTTAATTTTAGCATGAGGACATGCTTAGTTTAAGTGTGGGGAGGTTTGATAAACCCTAATTTTATGGTTTATCTTGTACTTAATTTAGGGAATTTTATCACCTTTTCTCACATTTATTCAATGAAATAGCATGGTTTTGTAATACTCCCTTAAATTGTGCTTAAGTGTAAAAACATGCTTTTTAGGCCCTTAAATTGGTGATTTTAATTTACTTTAATTCCATTCGATGCCTTGATGTGTTTGTTGAGTGATTTCAGGTTCATAAGGCAAGTACTGGATGGAAGAAGTGAAGAAAAAGGCATGCAAAGTGGAGAATTCATGAAGAAATGAGCTTTTGGAGGATTGAGGGCCACGCGCACGCGTCATCCACGCGTACGCGTGCGTTGAAGATTTGCAAGCCACGTGCACGCGTCACCCACACGTACGCGTGAGTAGGAGTTTTGGACAGCAACGTGCACGCATCACACACGAGTACGCGTGACGCTCGGCACGTGACGCACTTAAAGTGAAATCGCTGGGGCGATTTCTGAGCTGTCCAGGCCCAAATCCAACTCGTTTCTGAGGGTATTTCATGCAGAATTCAAGCTTGAGCAAAGGGGAAAAAATTAGTTGTAGCTTAGCATCATGTAGTTTAGTTTCTAGAGAGAGAAGCTCCCTCTTCTCTCTAGAATTAGGGTTCTTAGGCTTATTTCCATCTTAGATCTAGGTTCAATTTATTGTTCTCATCTTATTTTCTTTACATTTTCATGCTCTAGTAGTTTGATTCTCTTAGTTTTCATGTTAATTTCCCCTTTATGCCTCTTTTATGTTCATGCACTCAAGTTGGACTTGGATCTCCTTTAATGTAATTTAATATTTGATGTTCTTTTGATTGTTGATTTGAATTGTGATCTCACTTTTCTTGCAATTGGTAGTTGGTAGATTTTACTATTTCTTGCAATTTATTATGCTTTCCTTTTATGCCTTCCAAGTGTTTGACAAAATGCTTGGTTGGATGTTAGAATAGATTTTGAGCATTCTTGGTTTGGAAAGAGAAATTAGGTGATCTTGAGTCTTGGATACCCAACGCATGTTGGTGATTTAGAGTTGTTAGCTAGTATTGTTTCCGTTGATTTTAATCTCTTGCTAATTCAATTCGTGAGTTGGTCAGGACATTTGGATTGAGATTAGCTAGTCTTGTTAGACTTTCTCTGAGTGTAAAGATAATATGTTACCTTCTTCCATCGTCGGGGATGATGTAATAAGATAAATTCTTGTTAATTATTTTTATTAGTGACTAGGATAGAAAGCCTATATTCTCAACCCTTGCCATGAATGTCTCTCTTTATTACTTGCTTTCTTTACTTGCTTTCTTTACTTGCTTGATTTATTTTTCCTGTCATTTATTTTATTGACCCTTTTATCAATCAACCCCCCTTGCATCTTCATAGCCAATGATTGACCACTTCATTGCAATTCTTTGTGAGACGACCCGAGGTTTAAATACTTCAGTTAATTTTCATTGGGGTTTGTACTTGTGACAACTCAAATTTTTGTATGTGAGGATTCATTGTTGGTTTAGAACTATTCTTGCAACGAGAATTCATTGGTGAAATTCTAAACCATACAAAAAAACCGAGCTATCACACCTAAATCAGTGCTTCTTCCTCTTGTGTCTCAATCTCCTAGAAACACGTATTTAATGGATGATGGTAGTGGCTTGATGCCTCTTTGTCTGGGCTGACATCTTCAAGGATATCATTCAGCTCCTCCTCGAGGCTCTCAACTGTATGTACTTCTTCCACTAGGGAATCGATGATATCAATCTTCATGCACTCGTCTAGAGTATCAGGGTATTGCATGGTCTTGGTGGAATTTAGTACGAACTCGTCCTCATTGACTTTCAGGGTTACTTTCCCTTTTTCCACATCAATGATGGTTCTTCCTGTGGCCAGAAAAGGCCTCCCTAGAATAATGGACACATCCTTGTGTTCTTTCATATCCAGGACTACAAAATTTGTGGGGAATACAAATGGTCCAACCCTCACAATCATGTCTTCAATCACTCTTGATGGAATCTTAGCTGAACCATCAGCCAGTTGTAGGCATATACGGGTGGGATTGACTTATCAGATTAGATCAAATCTCTTTATTAGTGAGGACGGTATTAAGTTGATGCTCACCCCAAGATCACATAGAGCCTTCCTTAGGCAGGCGTCTCTAAGGTTGCAGGGTATCACGAAGCTTCCAGGGTCCTGAAGCTTTTCTAGTAGGTTTCTCTGGATGACTGCACTGCACTCTTTAATGAGAAAGACCGTCTCTACTTCTCTCCAGTCCTTCTTATGGCTTAATATGTCCTTCATGAACTTGGCATAGGAGGGTATTTGTTCAAAGGCTTCTGCAGAAGGGATCTTGATCTCCAGTGTCTTAAGGTAATCTGCGAACCGGGCAAACTGCTTATCCATTTCTTCTTGCTGAAGTTTTTGAGGGAATGGCATCTTGGTTCTGTACTTAGGTGTTCTGAGTGGTACAAGTTGAGTGTCTATGGTGCCTGAGGGAGGATCACCAGCTTGCCTAGGAGGGGTGTTCCCTGAACTTGCACGTGCCTGGCCTCCCCGATCTGGGGGTTCAACGCCCATGCTGGTCCCTTCCTAGCATTGAATGCCAACTCTGCCCCCTTCTGGGGGGTTGGACGCCCAATGTAACCCCTGCTGGGCATTGAACGCTAGTGATGTTCCCTTTAGGGCATTCAGTGCCCTTGGTCATGCCCTGGGTTGCCGTGTGTTCACTTTCTAACGTTTCCTCTCCTCCTTGCTTCTTATTGTTCTGAGACTAGCTGTTTAGTGTCCTTCCACTCCTCAATTGGATGGCTTGGCACTCTTCTCTTATCTGTTTAGATAAGTGTTGTTCAGCATGGTTAAATCGTGCCTCAATATTCTTGTTGGAGGCACGGGTTTCTTGCAACACTTCTTGCAAACTTAGCAATTGTTGTGAAAGAGAATGTAGCTGCCGGGTCAACGATTTACTCTATTTTGGAGGGTCTGATTCAGTGTACACTACCTTGACCTCTGCACTCATTGCAATCTCACCAGATGAGTATAGATGCTGGTTACTGGCAACTGTCTCAGTGAGTTTTTGAGCTTCTTCAATTGTCTTTCTCATGTGAATTGAACCACCTACAGAATGATCTAGAGACATCTTAGCTATATCTGTAAGTCCGTAATAGAAGATGTCTAGCTTGAGCCATTTCGAAAACATTTCCGTGGGACATTTTCGTAGCATCATTCTGTACCTCCTCCAAGCATCATAAAGAGACTCACTCTCTTCTTGCTTGAAACCTTGTATGTCCAGTCTTAGCTGGGTTAGCTTCTTTGGGGGGAAGTATTGGTTCAAAAGCTTGTCCATCAGCTTATTCCACGTTTTCAAGCTTGATTTGGGCTGAGTATTCAGCCACTTCATTTCTTGGCCTTTTACAACAAATGGAAAGAGTAGCAGCCTATAGACATCCTGGTCTACTCCTTCGGCTTGTACTGTGTCAGAAATCCATAGGAAGTCTGCAAGGAATTTCATGGGCTCCTATTATGGGAATCCCTGAAACTGGCAGTTTTGCTGCACTAAAGTGATGAGCTGTGGGTTGAGCTCAAAGTCTGCTGCTCGAATAGGGGGTATACAAATACTTCTTTAATAGAAGTCAAGAGTGGAGGCTGTATATGACCCCATGGTTTTTCTTGGTCGTGCTTTCCCAAGTGGATTCATAATGAAAATTTTCCCTGTTCCTGCTTACATAAATAAGTAGTAAAGCAAAGAAAATGCGGGGACCTCTATGTCAAGATATAGAGAGCTCCCAGTGGAAGGTCCTAAAGAAATATAAAATAAATTAAAGTGATATTGCTAACAATAAAGACGAAAGATTCAAAATAGAAATACCCAAATCAATCTAAATTTTCAAATTTTTAGACTTAAAAAGAAAAGGAGTTTCAAAATATTTTTGAAATTTTAAAAGGAAACAAGCTAAAGGGATACCAAACTTAGAACTTTTGAAATCAGACTACTACTAATTTCGAAAAAGAGGATAGGGAAAAACACTACAAGACACCAAACTTAAAAATTTTTGAAATCAAATAATAGAAAACACCTAAAAAAATTCGAACAAGGAGAAAGAAAACAAGAATAATTTTCGAAAATCAAGAGAAAAATAATTAAACAAAAGCAAATAAAAATACCTGATCTAAGCAGCAAGATAAACGGTAAGTTGTCAATCTCGAACAATCCCCGGCAACGGCGCCAAAAGCTTGGTGCACAAAATTAGAACTCGCACAATTGAACTGGCAAGTGTACCGTGTCGTCCAAGTAATACCTCAGGTTAGTGAGGGTCGAATCCCACGAGGATTGTCGGATTGAACAAGCTGTGGTTATCTTATAGATCTTAGTCAGGCGAATAGAAAATATGGTTGTTGTTGAGTGCGCATAAAATAAACAAAGGACGCAATAAAGAAATAGTAGAGAAACAATAATGAGAAATCGGTTAAGGCTTCGGAGATGCTTTATCTTACTGATTACTTCAATAATGAATGATTCATTCAATGGCAAAGCTGTAAGTGATTAATTCATGTCCTCTCATCAAGTTAATCTCCCCTAAACCATAGCTACACACCGTATTTGAGTAACTCATGCCCTCTCATCAAGTTAGCTTATAGTGCTTCACTATATCCGAAGATAAAGCCCGTGCAAACTATTCTCCTTTTGTTGATCCTACTAAAAAAACCATAGACAAGGTCAGGTCTTCTGGATCAGAGAATGATGCTTTACGATTCTAGCCTTAACGCCACAGAGACCTCATTTACCCATGACTACGAGATTTTATGTTACATATCTCAATTAGTCCAGATACTCTCTTGGAACCTGTGATGCACTCTCAAGCTGTAGCTCAATACTATCCGGGTCAGGACTCACATGAACTCATGTAGAATAAGGGGCCATACTTCCATTCCAACCCAGATTCATAAGGATGAAGGACGAAAATTCATCATAGAATAGTGATGAGCGAATATTTTATACGCTTTTTGGCATCATTTTCATATAGTTTTTAGTATGTTTTGTTTTGTTTTTATTAAGTTTTTATATGTTTTAGTGTTAAATTCACATTTTTAGATTCTACTATGAGTTTTTGTGTTTTTGTGCGATTTCAGGTATTTTCTGGATGAAATTGAGGAACTAGAGCAGAAGTCTGATTCAGAGACAGAGAAAGCACTGCGGAAGAGCTTTTCTGGAGCTACAGAAATCCAAAGGAGCATTCTCAACGGCTATGGAAAGCTGACTTCCAGAGCTTTCCAGCAATATATAATAGTCCAAACTTTGCTTCGGATTAGAAGGCCCAAAACTAGCATCCAACGGCAGCTACCTGCCCCCTTCTAGGTGTCCAGCGCCCACAGAGCAGAGTCCAGCATCCAAATGCCCAGAGAGAACCCCCTAGCCAGCGTTCAACTCCCTAGGAGCCTCATAGCACGTGGATCTCATCTTAGCTCAGCCCAAACACTCACCAAGTGGGCCCCAAAAGTGAATTTTAGCAGTAGATAGACTGTTTTACCCTTACTAGTCATTTGTTTAGTATTTAAAGTGTATTTTACATCTCTCTTAAGGGATACGCATATCATTTACTACTTTACATTGTATTTTCCATTCAGTATGAGTTTCTAAACCTCCTAGGTTGAGGGGAGGATCCCTGCTGAGTCCTATGAATTAATAAAAGTATTACTGTTTCTTCTCCAATCTGTGTTTGATTTATTTCTAAGATGTATACTCGCTCCTCAACATGGTGAACAGGATGATCAGTGACAATCAGCTCTGTTCATCATACTAAGATGAACGTGCTTAACAAACACCTGTGTCTACATGGGTTCGTGTGAATACGTGACTGGAAAGTATGAACCAACATCTTTGTTTATACATCTCTCAAACGGCTAATCCACGACTTCGTTGGGGACTTTTCAAGACATCAGTTCAGCCAATTTCTGGGGAGATTAGGGTCTCTGTGGTATAGGCTAGAATCAAAAGAAGTAGCATCCTCTGATCCGGAAGATTCGACCTTGTCTGTGGCATATTGAGTAGGATCGCTAGGAGAATGAACTGCTAGAGCTTCACCCTTCATTAGATTGGATGACCACGGCCAATGGCGTTCAATCTGTAGCAGAGGAGATCAATGACCACGACTCATGGCATTGATCACATACAACCTGCCATAGAAGAAATCATTCATAAGCAGAGAAGACAGTGATACCAGAGTTATTTTAGAAAGACAAAGCAACTCCAATCATCAACTATATTCCTATTACTGATTTCGATAAATCCTAAACTCCATAATCCTACAAGCTTCTGATTTCGCCTGACTAAGACTTGCAAGATAACCATAGCTTACATCAAACCAACAATCCTCGTGGGATCGACCCTGACTCGCTCAGTTATTACCTGGACGACCTAGTGCACTTGTAGAAGTTTTCTAAAAATTTTAGGTTTGGTGTTTCTTTTATGTTCTTATGTTCTTTGAGTCTTTGAGTTTTGTACTTTGTGTTCTTGGTAGTCTTCAAAGTGTTCTTGAGTTTTCTTTGTGTTTTGATCTTAAAATTATTAAGTTTGGTGTCCCTTTGTGTTTCCCTCCAAAATTTTCGAAAATTAGGGGTGCTAGATCTAAAAATTTGAAGTCTTGTATCTTTTACTTGTTTTTCTCTTTCATTATTAAATTCAAAAATAAAAAAATATCTTTTCCATCTTATCTTTTAAGTAATTTTCAAAATTTTTAAATAAAAATTCAGATTTCAATTCAAAATTTTTATCTTATCTTATCTTTTTCAAATTTTAAAATTTAAGAATTCAAATTTCAAACTTTAAAATCATATCTTTTTCAAAATCAAATTTTAAAATCTTATCTTTTTCAAATCTTTTCAAATCTTTTTTAGTTTCTTATCTTGTCTTTTTCTAATTTCAAATTTCAATTTCAAATTTCAATTTCAAATCTTTTCTTATCTTATCTTCTATCTAATTTTAAATTCAAATATTTTCTTAACCACTTCTTCTCTTTCTCTCTCTCTCTCCCTCTCTCTCTCTCTCTCTCTCTTCTTTTTCAAAACTTCCTAACTGACTCTTCTCTCTCTCAATTTTCGAAAACTTCTGGTTTTTCTCTCTCTTCTATTTTCAAAAATCACTAACTAATTTTCAATTCCTTTTTAAATTATTAACTTAATTTTTTCGAAAATAATAAATAAATAAAATAAAAACAAAAATATTTTGATTCTTATTTATCTTATTTATTTACACCTCTTCTTCTATTTACTTCTATTTATTTGAATTACTCTCCCTCTCTCATCTTCCATCTTCATTTTTCTATCTTCCTCTTCCTTCTTCACATCTCACAGGGAGTCCATTGTTCTTGAACATAGAACTCCTATTTGACTTCTTTTTTGTCTTCTTTCTTCATTTCTTGTTTATGACCATGAAGAAGGATAGAGAGCCTCCCTTTAATCTTGATCCTGAACCTGAAAAGACTTTATGGAGGAGCTTCTAACAACAAATTAAAGCACAACACTCCGGAAGAAATCTTTTAGAAAATTTTGAACAAGAAGCTGAAGACATGGTCGAACATGAAGGAGAGGCAAGTAAGGGTCTTGGTGGCTATTCCTTTGACCACTATGGCAGAAGTATCTCTAGACCTGCCACTGGAATTAACAACTTTTAGATCTACCCACAACTGATCACCCTAGTGTTTCAGAAGTTCCAATTTCACGGACACCCACAAGAAGACCCCAGTAAATTCATCTCTGGCTTCCTACAGTTCTGTGACACTACAGACACCAATGGAGTGGACCCTGAATTCCACAAGCTGAAATTGTTCCCATTTGCTCTGAGAGATCGAGCAAAAGATTGGTGGTATGATGTACCCAAGGGAATTGTGAACAACTAGGATAAGGTTGTTAACAAATTTCTGAACAGGTTCTCTCCTTTGCAGAGATTGGCTAAGTTAGCAACAAGTGTTCAGACCCTAGTCAGGACAGAAGTTCTAGACAAGGAGACTGTAGCCGCACTTCCTACTGAGAGTTATAGTGCTCCTAGTGCTATGGGTGGTGACCACCCTCAAGGAGACACTCACACCTACGACCAGTGGACACCTGAGCATGTTAATACTTCTCCCACTGAGTTGTTTGAGGAGGTGCACCCCTGTAGGGTCTTCACAGAAAGCCTAATGCTCTCTGAGAAGAAGACCTTATACGAAGGTGAGACAGTAGTCTTCACCAAGGAGGCCGAACCTTAGGAGCTTGCTACTGAGGGACTGAAGGCAACTAAGAATCAGGAGGATCCTGAGAATGCCATTGAGCACGCCCTCACAGAGGCGAAAGGGACTCAAGAGCCACTTCTCATTGGCATGCAGAGAAAGCTTGAAGATGAGCAACTGACTCATTTCTTAGCAGCCTCCAAGAAGCTGCAACTCCATATCTCTTTTGTAGAGGTATTGGAGAAGAAAAACCCCTTGACTGAAATCAACTAAATCCCTCCTAAGAATAAACATAAGTTTGGTGTTGGATGTACTCCATCCACCAAGGAGGAAGGCCCCAAAAGGAATATGCCTAAGGGTTTACAAAATAACAATATCCATCAGAACAAGATCCTGACCCAACAGGTCAACATAATCTCCCAACATCTGACTGGAATTCAAACTGTAGCTTGTAGTAATGAGGAAGCTTCTTCTGAAATAGAAGCATATAATCCTGATCAACCCACCATGGAAGAGGTGAATTACGTGGGAGAACCCTATGGAAATACCTACAACCCTTTATGGAGGAACCATCCTAACCTCTCATGGAAGGATTAGCAGGAACATCAGCAAGGTTTCAACAACAATCAAGGTGGTAGGAACTAGAATAGGTTCAATAACAGACCCACATTCCCATTTTCTCAAGGGAACATGGAAACCTCCAAGCAGAGTCTCTCTTACTTAGTAACTCTGGTTTCTATCCTCTCTAAGACTACTCATAGTTTCATTAATGAAACAAGGTCCTCCATTAGAAATTTGGAGGTGCAAGTTGGTCAACTGAGCAAGAGGATCCCTAAGATTCCTCCTAAAACTCTTCCCAATAATACTGAGATAAATCCTAGAGAAGAGTGCAATGCCATAACGATAGAGGTAGAGGCCAAATCTGAGAAGATTTGGAAGGCATTGAATGCCAACGGGGAAGCCTTCACCGGGTGTTCAACGCCTTTAATGGCAGCAAGCCTGGCGCTGAATGTCAGTGAGGAACCCCTTACTGGGCGTTCAACGCCCATCCTGGCAGCAGAGCTGGCATTGAACGCCAGCCAGGGAGCACTGGCTTATCGTTCAACACCCAAACATCCAGGCTTTCTGGCGTTGAACGCCAGTGAGGAACCCCTCACTAGGCGTTCAATGCCCAACCAGGTAGGCTTTCTGGCATTGAACGCCAGTGAGGAACCCCTCACTGGATGTTTAACGCCCAAGCATGCAGCATCCTGGCGCTGAACGCCATTGAGGAACACCTCACTGTGCATTCAACGCCCAAACACCCAGGGAAGCTGGCGTTGAACGCCACCAAGGACACTCCTGCTAGGCGTTCAACGCCCAAAACACTTGAGGGACTAGCGTTTAATGCCAGTAATGGTGGACAGCAAGGACGTTTAACGTCCAAAGGGCTCACAGAGCTGGCGTTAAATGCCAGCCAAAGCACACCCTCTGAGTGCTTAAATCCCACTTAAGAACCCTCTAGCCCAGAACCAAAGGAAACCATAAAGACCATTGAGGTTCCTTTGAATGAACTTCTGTAGTGCATGAGTTCTAGTGACTACTCATCCTCGAATGAGGATGAGGACACTAAGGAAGAGCAAGTTGCTTGGTACCTAGGAGATCTTATGAAGCTGAATGCCAAGTTATTTGATCCAAGGCCATTGGAGGAGGAACCTCCACTGCTTACCAAAGAACTCCATGCTTTGGTTCAGCAAGAGCTACCTCAGAAGCTTCCAGACCCTGGACGCTTTCTAATTCCTTGAACCATAGGCACCATGACCTTTGAAAAGGCTCTGTGTGACCTAAGGTCCAGCAGAGGCTACCTCAAAAGCTTTCAGATCCTGGACGCTTTCTGATCCGTTGCACCATAGGCACTATGACCTTTGACAAGGCTCTGTGTGATCTAGGGTCAAGTATAAACCTCATGCCACTCTCTGTAATGGAGAAGCTAGGAATCCTTGAGGTACAAGCTGCAAACATCTCATTAGAGATGGCAGACAAGACAATGAAGAAGCCATATGGTTTAGTGGAGGATGTTTTGGTAAAAATTGAAAACCGCTACATCCCTGCAAACTTCATAGTCTTGGATATTGAAGAGGATGAGGATGACTCTGTCATCCTTGGAAGACCTTTCCTAGCCACTGCCAATGCTATCATTGATGTGGCTAAGGGAGAATTGACCCTACAATTAGGGGAGGATCACATGTTATTCAAGATGCCTCATCCCAATTCTCCGTCTAAAAGAGAGATAACTATGCAACATCTAGTGTTCCAACCCTCTCTTTCTATGAAGAGCTTTGTAGAGCCCGCAAACATCAATTCTAAGTTTGGTGTTGGGCAGCCACCAACAAGTTCTAAGCACAAAGGTACTAAGAAGAACGTACCTAAAGGCTGGAGGGACAAGAAAGTCCCAACTGAAGTCCTCTCACCTGGCATGAGAGTTGTCTTCACTAATAAGCCAGCCTTACCACATACAGTGAGTCGTATCCTGTCTCTAGAGCATGTGGAGCTCATTCATGAGAAGACAGGAAGAAAATTCACTGTAAGAGGCAAAAATTTGAGCCTATACTCACCTCCGTAAGGAGCTAACCGTCAAGCTAGTGACGTTAAAAGAGCGCTTGTTGGGAGGCAACCCAACCTTAATTATTTCTTTCCTTTTATTTTGTTTTGTTTTTCTTTTTGGGTCATGATCATATGCAGCAGTCAAAACAGAGACAGACTTTCATAGCAGTAAAAACAGAACACTCTAGATGGAGTGTTAAAGTTGAACGCCAGCCAGGGTATTCCTGCTGGGCGTTCAACGCCCCTCATGGGCAGCATTGCTAGCGTTGAACGCCAGCCAGGGAGCAGCCCCTGGGCGTTTAAATGCCAATGCAGAGAAGTAGGGAATCTGGATTTCCTAGCCTCTCAGGACCAGTGGGTCCCATAGCATCTTCACTTATCCCCACTTACTTTCACACTTCCCCATACACACTGCCCTATAAACCCTAGCCCAATCACATTCATTTCACTTTTCCACACCATCATAACTCCTACCAATCCCCACCCATTTCAGAATCAAATTTCCCACCCAAAACCCACCTATGGCCGAACCATACCACTCCCCACTCCTATAAATACCCCTCTTCATAACCCTTCATACACACACCTCTCTTCCCTTTATACAACCCACAAGGCTGAGCCCTCTTTCTCCCTCTTTCTTCCTCTATTTTCTTCTTCTTCTACTCCCTTTTATTTTTTCTCGACGACAAGCAAAGTTTTAATTTTGGTATTGGAAAAGCATAGCTTTTTTTTTCTTTCCATTACCATCCATGGCACCCAAGGTTGGAGACTCCTATAAAAAGAGGAAAGGAAAGGCACTAGCCTCTTCTAAATCATGGGAGATGGAGAGATTCACCACCAAAGCTCATCAAGACCACTTCTATGAAGTAGTGGCAGAGAAGAAAGTGATCCCGGAGGTCCCTTTCATGCTCAAGAAGAATGAGTATCCATAAATCCGAAGAGAGATCCGGAGAAGAGGTTGGGAAGTCCTAACCAATCCCATTCAGGATGTTGGGATTCTCATGGTGCAAAAGTTCTATGTTAATGCATGGGTTACTAAAGTGCAAAAGTGTGAACCCGAATCCAAGGAATCGGATCACCATGGTCCGAGGAAGAATCTTAGATTTCAGCTCGGAAAGTGTAAGGTTAGCGTTCAACTTACCTCTAATGCAAGGAGATCTTCATCCTTACACTAGGAGAGTCAACTTTGATCAGAGATTGGATCAAGTGCTCTCAGATATCTATCTGGAAGGAGTACAGTGGAAAAGGGAGGAGCACTAGCCGCCACCATTAAAGGTGGACTCGTTCTCTTTTACTTCCTTTCCTTTTCTATTTTCTGTTATGTTTTATCTATTTTAATGTTCTTGTTGCATGATCATTTGCATTGATGTCTTAAAGTTGTAAAGTGTTCCATATATCTCTACCTTGCTTAAAAGAAAATTTTATTTGATAAGAATTGAGAGACACATGAATTTCAATTTTAAAATAAGAATGGTTTAATTATGTTGATGTGGTGGCATTGCTTTTGTTTTTTGAATGTATGATTAAACAGTGCATTTTTGAAGTTGAAATTTTAGAATGTTGGCTCTTGAAAGAATAAGAAAAAAGGAATAGTATTAATGGTAATCTGAAAAATCAATAAAATTGACTCTTGAAGCAAGAAAAAGCAGAAAAAATAAAAAGAAAAACCTTGCATGCGAAAAAAAATGGCGAAAAAAATGAGAAAAGAAAAAAGGAAAAAGCAAGCAAAAAAAGTCAGTAGCTCTTTAAACCAAAAGGCAAGAACAAAAAGCCAATAACCCTTTAAACCATAAGGCAAAGGTAAAAGGATCCAAGACTTTGAGCATTAATGGATAGGAGGGCCTAAAGAAATAAAATCCTAGCCTAAGGGGCTTAAACAAGCTGAACTGGAGCAGAAGTCTGATTCGGAGACAGAGAAAGCACTGCAGATGCTGTCTGGATCTGACCTACCTGCACTCGAAAGAGCTTTTCTGGAGCTAACAAAGTTCAAATGGAGCGCTCTCAACAGCTATGAAAATCAAGATATCTAAATAGAGCGTTCTTAACGGCTATGGAAAGCGGACTTCCAGATCTTTCCAGCAATATATAATAGTCCATACTTTGCTTCGGATTAGAATGCCCAAAACTAGCGTCCAACACCAGCTACCTGCCCCCTTCCAAGCGTCCAGCGCCCACAGAGCAGAGTCCAGCGTCCAAACACCCAGAGAGGACCCCTTAACCAGCGTTCAATGCTCTAGGAGCCTCATAGCACGTGGATCTCATCTTAGCTCAGCCCAAACACTCACCAAGTGTGCCCCAGAAGTGAATTTTAGCACTAGATAGACTGTTTTACCCTTACTAGCCATCTGTTTAGTATTTAAAGTGTATTTTACATCTCTCTTAAGGGAGACGCATATCATTTACCACTTTACATTGTATTTTTCTTTCAGTATGAGTTTCTAAACCTAGGAAGGGAGGTGCGCTGCTGAGTCCTATGAATTAATAAAAGTATTACTATTTCTTCTTCGATCCTTGTTTGATGTATTTCTAAGATGTATACTTGCTCCTCAACATGGTGAATAGGATGATCAGTGACAATCAGCTCTATTCATCATACTAAGATGACCGTGCCTAACAAACACCTGTGTCTACTTGGGTTCGTGTGAATACGTGATTGAAAAGTACGAACCAACAGCTATGTTTATACATCTCTCAGACGGCTAATCCACGACTTCGTTGGGGACTTCTCGAGACATCAGTTCAGCCGATTTTCAGAGAGATTAGGGTCTCCATGGTATAGGCTAGAATCCAAAGAAGCAGCTTCCTCTGATCCGGAAGATTCGACTTTGTCTGTGGCGTTTTGAGTAGGATTACCAGGAGAATGAACTGCTAGAGATTCACCCTTCGTCAGATTGGATGACCACGGCCAATGGCGTTCAATCTGTAGTAGAGGAGATCAATGACCACGGCCCATGGCGTTGATCACATACAGCCTGCCATAGAAGAACTCATTCATAATCTGAAAAGACAGTGATACCAGAGTTAATTCAGAAAGACAAAGCAACTCCAATCTTCAACTATATTCCTATTACTGATTTTAATAAATCCTAAACTCCGTAATCCTATAACCTTCTGATTTAACCTGACTAAGACCTGTAAGATAACCATAGCTTCCTTCAAACCAAGAATCCTCGTGGGATCGACCCTGACTCGCTCAGGTATTAATTGGACAACATAGTGCACTTGCTGGTACAGCTATACAAAAGTGTGGGGATCCGTGCACCAAATAGAATTAAACATGTATTGAAATAGATCAGTAATGTTATTAATCCATAGGAATCAACAAAACTCCTAACCTTTACCTAGAAGGTTTAGTTGCTCATACTGTACAAAGAATAATGTGTAAGGTTCGAATGTGGTGGCGAGTATCCTAAACAATGGTGATCTCCCCTTATATATACTAATACTAATCCTAAAAAGACATTAATGATAATTAGAAATTACAAAAATAAACTAAACTAGGCTAAAGGTGCAAAAATCCACTTCTGGGCCCACTTGGTGAGTGTTTTGGATTGAGCTTGGCGTCCAACTTGAAAGGGTGGGCATCCAACTAAAAAGGGTGGGCGTTGAACGCCCACTAGGGGATAGATATGCTGCTTTCTTGCTCTCCTTGTGGCGTTGAACGCCAGTCTTGGGTGTTCAACGCTGGCTTCAGTCCTTTTGGGGCATTAAACGACAGAAAGGGGATAGTTTAGGTGTTCGACGCCCATTTTGGGCCATCATTTCCAAAGAAAGGTATAGACTATTTGTTCATACCCTAGGTCGAGCTACACGTCCCGAGTTGACTGAAGACAAGAGCGACCGACCTCTTAAGGTTGGGTCGCCACCGACCTCTCCTTATAGAGCTTGCCCATGTCGTCATAGAGGCCGAAGTAGGCCCAAACAAAGGGACGCAGCCCACTCTAAAGGCGGCTAGCCTAAAAAGATAAGGCGGTTTTCCTCAAAGATAAAATAAGATAACTAACTTATCTTATAGTTCACTCCACGCTACTATAAATACACTGGAGCACCTATGTATAACTCATACTCTGATTCTACACACAAAAAAACAGCCTAAAGCACGTGCTAACTTAAGCATCGGAGTCTCTTGCAGGAACCACCACCCTCTGGTGATCAAGGAGCAGCAGCACCACCAAGATTCAACAAGTCGGACACAACAGCTCCGTCCACCGTAAGCAGATCTCCTCCGAGATAAGCCTTCAGTTTCAGGTAACCCTTGGAACACTATTATATATTCTGGAAATCTCTAGACGTTAGATTTCCAACGCCATTGAGAACGCATCATTTGGACCTTTGTATCTCCAGAAATATTCATTTGAATAAACGGAGGTCAGAATCTGACAACATTTGCTATGCTTTCTTTGCCTCTGAATCAGACTTTGCCAAAATATGCTAAATTCACCCAAAATTCACCTAAAATCATAGGAAAAATACAAAAGATCAAAGTAGCATCCAAAAAGTGATTTTGCACTAAAACATAATAAAACTTAACAAAATATACTAAAAACACTGAGAAAATAGTGCCTAAAAGTGTATAAAATATCTGCTCATCACACATCAAGACATCAAATGGAGTTAAAGTAAATTAAATTTAGCAAATTAAAGGCCTAGAAAGCATGTTTTCAATCTTAAATACATTTTAGGAGAGATTCACAAAACCATGTTATTTCAGTGAATAAATGTGAGATAAGTTGATAAAATCCACTTAATTCAAAACTATAAAATTATGGTTTATCACTTCCTCCATTGAATTTGAAATGGATGTTGACATGGAATTTATGCAACCTATGAGATATAACTTGAGTAATGGGGAAGAGTTGGAAGCAGTTGGTGAGGAAGAAACTGATTATGAGAGATCTTGTCGAGAGATGGAAGTCCTATAAGAGGGTAGAAAGGGAGTGGAAATTACTTTGTCAAGACCGTTGGAAACATCTCTTTCTAAGTCACCATCATCCATTATATCATTCAAGTGGGTAAAACTCATATCACTTAGCTTTCTTATTCCGCTTGAATACGGTTTGCTAGAGACGGATGGTTAACTTAGGGCTCTTTGTGGATTCAAGAGAAAAATAGAGATGGTTAGTGATTGGAAACACCATTCTAGGTTCATTATGGTTAAATTGTCAAAGTTTAACTTCAATGGTTAGCGAAGAGCTCAATGCAATCGGTCTAGGAGGTTGATTTGGTGTTTGAACAAGAATTCTGAATTCTTACCAGCTGGATAGAATCATGATGATCAATTCAAAGATGGGATCCCGACATACAAGAGGATCAATTTTTGGAGCTCTTAGCTTGTTCGGAACTTCATCAAAGCTTGGAGCGCTTAACTAAAGATTCTAGGGCATACTAGAAGTTCAAGAGTTGGCGGAAGTTTCAGGATGAGTTCAAGCATAAGTCACCATGACAAGGAGCTCGCCAAAATATCCAAGTTAAGGACTTTAACTAAAAGTGTTAGGTGGGAGACACCCCACCATGGTATGATCTTTCAATTTTTTTTCTCTTTTGTAAATAGTTGGTTAATAATTTGAATTTCCTTTTTAGATAGTTTTACTAGGTTTTCTTGATAGTTTAGCATGTTTAAATAAGGTTTGGTATTGTTTTGGTATCTTTTTGGGTGTTAAGAATGCTTAGATTGGTACAAGAAGTTGAAAAGTTTTGAAAAATAGAGCACCAGTTGTGCGTACGCATGTCTCATGCATACACACAACCCACAAGTTTTAGCAAAATAATGCATACGCATGCCTTAGGCGTATGCATGACACCCAAACAGGACCAAAACCATCTTGTGTGAGTACTATGCATACGTCGTGTGCACGCCCAACCATATATGTTTTTTTAAAAGAAAATTCCACTCATCATAGGGATTAAAATGGTGCTGTGCATACACAATGCAAACGCACAACCCCTTTTTGCACATCACCTCGTGCGTACGCATGCCTTTTGCATATGCATGGATTCAAAACATCACACCCCTTTTGTGCGAATTCCTACCCGCACACACACAAAACCCCCAACCATTCTTCTTCTTTAACGTCTTTCTCTTCTCACCATTCTACTACCACTCATCACCACTCACCGTCGTTCACCACCGCCGACCACTATAGCCACCACCAACATCACCGTCAACCCTCTCTTTTCCTTCTATTCTCTCATTTCCTCTTCTTCTTTCTCTTCTCTTTCTCTCCTTCTTCCATTTTCCCTGTCCGTGAGCCATGCCGCTGGCGACACCACACTAGTGGCTGCCATTACTTTGCTCGCCGCAGTTCACCACCCTTCTTTACCCTTCTTCCATCTCTCTTTCTTCTTCCTCTCTACGAATAGGGCAAGCCCCTATTTCCATTTCTGCCGTCACTTCTGCTTTTTGCCGCTGATGCTGCCTTCCTTGGCCAACCATCACTGCGGCTACACCACACCTTCCTTCCCATTTTCTCTGTTTCTTATTCCCCTATTTCCTAGTTTGTTTATTTTTCCCTCCTAGCTTCTGTAAGTTTAATTTCATTTTGTTAGTTTGTTTTGATTAGTTAGCATTAGTTAGATTATGTGCTTTAGTGGATTTTTAGGTGGTCAGGTAGATTGAACATAGTATGTATAGGATTCTAGGTCTGAAATTTTACTGCTGTGAATGTGTTATATAATGATGGTTTTAATATTTTCTTGATTGAATGGTGAATTTACTGCTTTACTCAATTACATTTGTTTGTTTAGTTCATATGAATTAATATCTGATTTACTATTGCATTCATATGGAAACCTTTCTGATTGAGTGAATTTATGAAATGTGATGGTTAACTGCTGAATTGCTTCCGAAAATAGTTTGAATCATGGTTCTGAAAACCGAACTGGACCGGCCAGTTCAACCGGAATAACCGGGAACCAGTCACCTAGCCGGTCCGGGTAACATCAAAAATCGCCTGGCAAAAAACTGGTGAAAAAACCGGTCGAACCGGTAGTTAACCGGTGAACCGGGAGAACCGTCCAATTTTTTAGCGGTTTTTGGTTTGGAAACTAAGATGCTAAACGATGTCGTTTTGGCTTTAAAAAAAAGAAAAGAAAAGAGAAAATGCGTAAAAAACCAACGAAGCGTCGAAGCCCTAATCAGTTTCCCTTCCCCTCTCCAGATTCCAGAAATCACCACCATTCACCCAAGCTCCAGAAATCACCATCGCCACCGACAGCCATCAGTGAAGCCCACCGCCATCGCCATTGCCACCAAATCCAGCAGCCAGCCATCCACAGCAGCGACGACGTTCACCACCGCAACCACCACCGCGTCTTGCTTCTTGACGAGCCCGCCTCCTCTGTCGTTGTCGCCGAGCTCGCCTACTCGTTGGGGCGTTGCCGTTACTCTTTCGTCGCCGTTACTCGCCACCGGTAATACTCTGTTCTTGATTTATTTGCTGCCGTCTGTTTATGATTTATGAGCTCGCCTCCTTCTGTGAATTTGGTTGCTGCTTCTGATTTTTTATTTTGATTGCTTCATGATTTTTAAGCTCGCCTCATCAGTGGATTTATTTTTGATTGATGTAGTTCTGTTTATTGGTTAATTTCTTAGCTAATTGGTGTTTGTGTGTTAGGGTAGATCAATATGAATAACATGAAAGTTCCAAATGTTCCTGGTGGAGGGCTTTCTGCTCTGCTCAAAGTTAGCATCTTTGGTGGTCTTGCTGTGTATGGAGTTGCAAACAGCTTGTACAATGTTGAGGGAGGGCACCGAGCTATCGTCTTCAATCACATTGTTGGTGTCAAAGATAAGGTTTGTTTCATCTACAATCACTATTCAATTGAAATGTTTGTGATGTGTTTTGCAACTTGCAGCACTTGTTCCATTTTGAAAGGGTATTCTGTGGAAGTATGTTGTTATGAATTTCTGGCTTGATGTAATGTTTTTGGCTTGGGAACATTGGGAATGAACTTGAAGTTGTTTTGCTTGTCTTTCATGTTTTATGTATTATCATCTCTAGAGTCATACAGGTTCAAGGAAAGATTACAACCTGGGTTTGATCTAGCAACATAGTATTTTAGTATTTGTCGATAATTCATTGTTGAGCTGGGATAACAGGTCGATTCAGTTCATGATAAGTAGAAGTATTTGGCTCGGCTAGTCCTTAAATGCTTGCTTCTGAGTGAAGCATGGAATTGTTGGAACCCTGTCTCTCTTTATTGTATGCTTCTGTTCAGTTTTCATGTCACATTCAACCTTCTAGGGTTGAAGGTGAAAAGCCTTATGGTAGACTAACAGTCTTCTTGTAAAGCATGAGCCAAAAACAATGTCAATGCGCTTCTATATATCTGAATCAGTGTATTTCAAAGTCCTGCATATGGTAAACTGGTTGTTATGTATCCACAAACTATGCTTGTCTGTACTAATATACCTTTGTTTTGAATAGTATCATTCAATCTATTTATACTTTACAGCCACAATTTAAGTGTTGCTAGATGATATGTACACAAGCCATGCCAATTTAAATTCTTTTGGGTTTCTTAGTATCACTATATTTCTCTTCCTTAATGATCTATGAAGTTGTTTAGTTATAAACTTTGATGTTTGAAGTTGGTTGTGAACCTCTAATATTAAGTTATGGATAATTTATTATGTGAAATTTTAAATTTTATTAAGTTAGAAATTATTGAATTTATATATTTAAAATTATTTTTAG
>NC_029791.2:54218130-54233210 GCF_000816755.2 Arachis ipaensis
AATCATGTCTGTTCGTATCAAACACCTATGTATTGTTGGTCAAATGGTATACGTCCTGAAACTTTATGTGACTAAGTCTATATATCTTCGCGTAACTGTAACAAAAACCGAGTACGAAATGTTCTTCTGACAATCAGATGGTATTCCGAAAAGTGGAAGTTGGGATCTTCCAACTTACACTGTACTTTTGACTTGTCTTCGTATGTTATTTCTCTCTGTCCCAAGGTTGTTAAGGTACGAAGTGAGTCTTCGTTCGTAAATTCCTGATCGGCTCGGTTTATGAAGATGAATAGTACTTGACTTAGCTGGACAATAGGGTCGAGTTGTTACTTAATAGCTGTTTATGATTTTATGATACAACGATCTAGTTTGGGTCCAACATTAGAAAGGAACTTGGACATACTGAGATCTCTACTATTATGTATTTTGTACTTTCTGTTCGTTTTGTTGAAGTTCAAGTAAGGGTTACAAGGGTTCGGTTTTTGTAATGTAGTTCGGTCTTTAAGTATTGTTGTATGAAGGTGTCTTATGGGAAAGTTTTACCTTGTTCACGACGTTCAACGTTTTGTGTAGTGTTTGTAAAGTTAACTTATCACTAACATCTACTTTGTTTGGAATAGAAACTGTGGTTGTTACACTAACTTCTGCTATCGAGCCACGGGAGGGAGTTGTAACATGTTCGACAAACGTTGAGGTATGTGTCGTTCTGGTATACCTTTGTTTTGAATAGTATCATTCAATCTATTTATACTTTACAGCCACAATTTAAGTGTTGCTAGATGATATGTACACAAGCCATGCCAATTTAAATTCTTTTGGGTTTCTTAGTATCACTATATTTCTCTTCCTTAATGATCTATGAAGTTGTTTAGTTATAAACTTTGATGTTTGAAGTTGGTTGTGAACCTCTAATATTAAGTTATGGATAATTTATTATGTGAAATTTTAAATTTTATTAAGTTAGAAATTATTGAATTTATATATTTAAAATTATTTTTAGGTTTTTCAATAATTGTATTTAATATTTAATTAAACCGGTTGAACTCCGGTCGAACCAGTGAACCATTGAACCAGTAACCTCACTGGTTTATTGACTGGTCCGGTTCTCGCAACCTTGGTTTGAATTGGTTTAAACTGTTCATTCTTGATACGGTTGATTAATTGAGTTTGCCATTATGCTACTTTTGCTTTGAAATTTTACTAAGCTCAATTAGTCAATTATCCGGTTGTTTGATTTACCGTTTTGTTGTTGAGAGCTGAGACTTCCTGTGATTTTATTTTGCTGAGCTGCGTTCCATGATTTGGTACAACATGGTTCTTATTGATAATTTTCTGTGTCAATAGAACCTTTCTTACCAAACAATTTTAAAAATTACCTCACTGAGTTTTATTCCCATTCTTGGTCAATACCTTATAGTTCTTTGCTTGTTTTCATTTTGATTTATTCATATGCATTGACTAGATTGACTTGATTTCAAAATTGGCTAAAATTTGTAAAATCTGATTGATTGAGGTTTCCTTTACCAAATTTTGTTTTGGAAGGCATTTTGGTGTTTGAATTGCTACACTTGCTTTGTTCAACATCACTTTTGATTATTTCATCACCAACCGCTTAAGCTTATGCCTAAGGACACGGGAATCTTATTTGATTGAATATGTGCTCTACACCTGCATAGCATTACTCATTTTGTCATAATGCATTGTTGTAAAGTTGAATGTGAGCTTGCTTGTTTTGAACTTTTTGAAACCTTTCAGGGTTAAGGATCATTCTTACTATGCACACATCTATTAACTTTTCTTTTCTTTTTCAACTAACTATTTTGCTTTTCTTCGTGCATAGTAACAATGTTTCCTTCCTTTCTTTTTGATAAACAGGTAAGTTAACTGACTTTGATTAATTTGATTGATTGGAATGTATTTCTGTTTGATTTTACTTTGACTTTCACGTATGCTTCCAATCAATTTTACATTCCGTTCACTTCATATTTATGTTGTTATTTACCTCAGTTTCCTACTTCTTACCTGCTTGTTACATCATTTGGTCTGTGTTCCTTTAAAATACATTTTATATGCCATTTCCTTTGTTTTTTTTTTCAGGATGTCTACCAAAAAAGGAAAGGGCCAGGCCACAGGGTCCGGTAAAAGAAAGAGAACACAACAGACCATTCAAATAGCGGATGAGCCGCTCTTTGAAAGACAGATCTGTGAGAGAGACAAAGTTAATCATCATCCCTTACTCGGAGCTGAAGTTCCCAGATTTTCAAAGTAGGAACTTGCATGTGGAAAGAAAACTCTAGATACCCGCTGAGTTGTAAGAGTTTACTGAGGATCAGATTACTCAGCAGGGGATGGGAGTTCCTATATAGGGAATTTGTGACTATGAATGCATCATGGGTCTGGGAGTTTATGCTAATTACTACGCAGGGGCCCTCAATGCAGTTAACCTACAAGGCAAGCAGGTCTCAGTCACTCAGGAGGTGATAGAGCATACCCTCCACTTTCTGCCTAGGCCTAGTGAAAAAGATATTTTTGAAGAGGCAGCTGGTGAGAAGAAGATGATTACGTTTGACTGGGATAAGGTGATGGCAGTCATTTCCAGGCCTGGGAGTTCATGGATTTATAGAGCAGACAAGACGACTCCCAGAGCTATCTCAGTCCATGGTCTGACCATTGAGGCTCAGATTTAGCAGCAGATCTTAGCCAATTACGTTATGCTAAGCACCCATGAAACCCACATTATTGCTGACATGGTGGTCTTGATCTAGCATGTCCTTGAAAGTAAGCAACTGTACCTTCCAAGGCTCATCAGAAAGAACATGGGGAAGACTCACTTCATTGGCAACTTGGCCTTCCAATGTTTGATTACTGAGCTAGCTACAGACTAATGAGAGGCTGACTATCGCAGGAAGCAAGAAGGTGATACCACACGGCGACTAGTACAGGCCTCATTAGCACCATATTCACAATATTCACATATGAACAATAACCAATAACAAGCACACATTGCAATATCCGCTTAAGAGGTAGGACCCTCAGCATCAGCAGCCCCATTAGCACCATATTCACAATATTCAGATATGAACAATAACCAATAACAAGCACACATTGCAATTCCTCGGCAACAGTGCCAAAAACTTGAAAGAGCAAAACCGTCGGCTTAGAAGTTCTTCTCGGTAAAAGAGAAATAACTTAGTTGCAAGTATAGTTCCAAACCGACAAGTAATGCACAATCAAAGTTTAATTTTTGGTTGTCACAAGTCCAACCCAATAAAAATAACTGAGAGCATTAGTCTCGGGTCATCTCTCAAAGGAATTGCAATGAGGTATGTGTATTATTGGTTATGGTATCCAAGGGATGGGTTGGTAAAAGTGCAAGAAATTAAATGGCAAGAAATTAAAGCAAACAACTAAAAGAGTAAATAATAAAAAGGACATTCATGGCAAGGATTGAAAATCAAGGCTTTCTATCCTAGTCATCAATCATAATACAATAATTAACAAGAGCTAATCCTATTTAGTCATTTCCAACATTGGAAGAAGGTATAATGTTATCTTCACACGAGAGAAAGTCAAATAAGACTAGTTAATCTCAATCCAAAAGTCCTAATCAACTTACTAGTTGAATTAGCAAGAGATTAGAGTCAATGGAAACAATATTAACTAACAACTCTAGATTACCAACATGAGTTGGGTATTGATGACTCAAGATTACCTAATTTCTCTTTCCAAGTCAAGAATGCTCAAAAAGCTACTTTAACATCCAACCAAGCATTTTGTCAAACACTTGGAAGGCATAAAAGGAAAGCATGTTAAATTGCAAGAATAATAAAATCTATAACTACCCAATGCAAGAAATAAACAACAACAACTAAGGAAAGCACATTAAACATGAAATACCTCAAAATTGTACTAAAGAGAATGAAAATTAACAAGAGTGCATGAACATAAAAGTAACCAGAATAAGAAATTAACAAGAAGAAATAGGAAAATCAAGACAATAAAACAAGAAATTGTAAAGGAAACAAGATGGAAACAAGAAATTAACCTAGAATTAAGAGAAATTAACCTAATCCTAACCTAATTCTAGAGAGAAGGAGGAGCTTCTCTCTCTAGAAACTACCAAAAGTATGGTCCTAATCTAATCTAATTGCTGCCCCTTTGACCCATCTTGAATTCTGCATGAAATAGCCTCATAAATGAGTTGGATTTGGGCCTGGAAAGCTCAGAAATCACCCCCAGCGTTTTGCCTTCAATGAGGTCATGTGCTGATTATGACGCGTACGTATGGGTCATGCATATGCGTCGTCTGGCTTTCTTTTGTCACGCGTATGCATCATGTCACGCATACGCGTCGCCTGGATGACCTCCTCTTCACACGTGCGCATCTGTCACGCATGTGCGTCGCTCTAAGCACTCAAAATCCTTGTTTTTCCATGAATTCTCCATCTTGCATGCTTTTCTCTTCACCTCTTTGATCCATTCCTTGCCTTTTTAATCCTAAATTCACTAGCAAACACATCAAGACATCGAGTGGAATTAAAGGTGAATTAAAATTGGCAAATTTAAGAACAAGATAAACCACAAACTATGCTATTTCATTGAGTAAATGTTAGATAAGTTGATAAAATCCCCTAAATTAAGAATAAGATAAACCACAAAATTGGGGTTTATCAAATCTTCCCACACTTAAACTAAGCATGTCCTCATGCTAAATTCAAGAAAGAGACAAATGGTATTAACATTTATTCAATGCAAACTACCTATATGCAGTCTACCTACATGTAATCTATCTAAATGAATGCAACTACTTAGTCAAAATAAATTAACCTCCAAAATTACATATATGAATTCAAGGGCTAAAGCAATAGCAATCAAATCAAACTCACAATTGAATTGAGTTATTAAAAAGATTTTACAAACTTGCAAGAAAAGAGATTATCATAGGTGAAAACATGTATTTGAGCAATCAAACCCTCACCGGATGTGTATCCGCTTTAGTCGCTCAAGTGTATAGGGTTGATTCACTCAATTCTCCTCTAATCATGCTTTCCAAGATTTGTTTTTCATCTAACAATTAACAATTATTTCATGAATGCATACAAATATCATGAGGACTTATCCATAGGTTGTAATGGGATTAGGGTAAGGTAAGGATGCATATGGTCAAGTGAGCTTGAAATTTAAATCTTTGATTAACTTAAACTTCCCACCTAACCTATGAAAAACCTATACTATTTAGAGCAAACCTAACTACCCATTTTTTACTTTTTCACACACTCATGCATTCTCTTTTTGATCACCACACATATGCATTGATTTTTTTTATTGAACTTTACTTTGGGGTATTTTGTCTCCTTATTATTGCTTTTCTTTTTTTTCTTTTTCTTTTTGATATTTTTTCCTTTTATTTTTTCTTTTGTTTTTCTCTTTTTTTTTCTTTTTGATGAATTATATACAAAGGTACCAACACATATGGTTTAAACATTTAATACATGAGTATATACTCAATTCCTAAAATTTTGACAAAAATATAAAAACACACTTTTATCTCTACCCAATGTTCCCAACTCTCCCACAATTAAATGAAAAACACTCTCACTAGCCTAAGCTAATCAAAGATCCAAACAAGGGACATTTATTATTTTTCGCTTTAAGGCTTGTAATGTGCTAAAATTAAGAACAAATGGGTTTAGCATAGGCTCAAAGTTGGCTAACAATGGAAGATAAAAGGTAAGGCTATTTGGGTAAGTGAGCTCAATGAAACAATGGCCTCAATCATATAAGTACATTCATACACAAAATAATGGACATAAAGAATCAAACAAATCAAAGATTACAATCATAGAAAGAGAATAATACACACAAGAATGAAAATAGTGGTTATATGATGTAACCACACAATTAGGCTCAAAACTCACATGCTTGTGTTCTTAGCTCAAAAATCATGTTCCGCAATGTATAGTTCAAGCAAGTTCTAAATTTTTTTTATACAAATCAATTGGGATGCCCTATAGATAAATTTCTTGGAAAATTTTATTATTTTGACTAAGCTTATTATATTTATCCTAAATGATATGGTGTGGTTGTGAAAAGTTAAAAATCCTTAGTTTATTCCCTATTTTCAACCAAATCAATTCTCATATGCAATGGAATAAACTAAGCTTAATTATGCATATTTTTCTAATCACAACTAATAAACTAAAATAACTATATATATATATACTATCAAACTAAAAGTGCAAATCAAACTAAAAATCTAAGATATATACAAATAAAAGTGAAGAATGCGATATACTAAAAAGTATCCAAAATAACTAATATATACAAGAATCCAAAAATGTAATAAAGTAAAAATGTGCATGTACAGAAAATAAAACAAAATAAAGCAAAATAAAACAAGAATCTGAAATGGGTCACCAAATGGAATCCGCCGATGACGGCGACCTCTCCACACTAAAATGTCAGCATCGTCCTCGATGCTTCCTCAATCAAGTCGGGTGAGAGGGGTCAACGTCTATAGCTGGCTGAGGCTGTGGCTCTACAGGAGTCTACTATTCAGCAGAAGCCTGAGTCTCTATGGAGGCCTGAGTCTGTGTAGGGGCCTTTGCCTGTTGAGCCTCCTCCTCCACCTCAGACTGGTCAGAAGGAGTATCGGGCTTGGAGGGAATGTCGATGCCCAATGCTGCTATCATCTGTCTTAGGTATTGATAACGTCTCTTGTTGCGATGTTCTATCTGGTCCATGCGCTTGGTAGGTCGGCTGGGACGATGATGATGGTGCTGGCCTAGTGGCTGTAGATGGTGCTGTCGAGGATCCTGTTGCTGCTGAAGAAGAAGCTGGCTCAGATGCTGTTGCTATGGAAGCTCGGTTTTTACGCTGGGCTGCTGGTCGGTCACCAACCTAAGTCTCCCAAGAAATAACTTTCTCCTTGCCATGGACTGCTGGTGGTGACTCATCTTCTGGTAGCTAAGGTATCCCAGCCCGGTGAGCGAGCTGTGTGACCAAACACGGAAATGGAAGGTTGCCCCTGATATGGGCCTGCCACATGAATCGTTTGATGAGTCAGGGAAGGTACAACTTCTTCCCCTCAAGGATGCACCAGATCAGGACAAGCATATCAACCGAAATCTCTGTGAAGTGAGTGCTAGGCATGACATAATGGGACAAGATCTGCTGCCACACCTTAGCCTCATTCGTCATATATTCAAACTTCATGCCCTTGGGATTCACTTTAGAGGAATCCATTACCTAAGGTGCACCCAGCTGGGCAACCACACTATGTAGTGCATCATAATCAAAGGTCATGCTGTGCAACTCCTCCTCAGCCCTGTGGAAAGCATCCTTATCACTGATTTTAGGCTGACAGTGGAGGATCTCCTCAATATCCATCTCTGTCACCATGACCTGCCTGTCTCTAAGGTGAATTGAGTTAAGGGTCGCTATGAAGAAATTACAATAGAACTCTCGAACCCAGGACTCATTCACTCTCGCTAGCTCTCTGTCTAGGAAAGCCCAGCCCCTCTCCTCAATCCGGCGCTCAGTATACTACCTTAGATTGGGGGGAATAACTAGCTTCTTCTCCAGAATGAGCTTCCGCTCCTTAAAGTGCGGAAATCAGAGCTCGCAATATAGATTGGTGAACTTCTCTGAGTTGGTAGGAGGCGTGGCTTGATCCGCCTTCTCCATCTCAGAGAGACGCTTTTCAGATAGACCGGAGATTGCTAGCTCAGTGGATGGCCGTGACCTCTTCCTTTTGCTGGAGGTGGCCTTGGCATTCCCTTTAGCTTTGTCGGACATCCTGAAAAACAAAAATCACAGGATACAGAATATTAAGCAAAGCAGAAGAACGGGAAGCAATTATATAAACAACAGACAGAAAACAGGAGACAGAAGGGTATCGAGGTACATACATGAAGTGAGCCAAAGAAATAAATTCTTGGAATGCAAGGAAAAATAGAATTCAGATATAAATCAGAAACATAATCCAAGAATTCGTGCAATGATAGTAAAGATGCTTGTTTGTTAAGAAACAACAATTATCATGCCCAAAAGAATATAAAAGAGTTAGTTTGAAAAACTAAAAGAAAAGTTAGAAAGTCAATTAAGTCAAAAGTTAGAAAAGTGGGTTAAAAATCAGTGGCATGATAATTATTGAACTTAACCAAAAACAGGATCAACAAAAAATTTTCAAAACAAGCATGCTCACATTCATGAAGATGATGCAAGTCATTGATGATGAAATATGTTATGCACTATAAACGCAAAAAGGGGTTAGAACATCATCAATGAGGTTGGTCACTAAATTTGTAAAGATTGGTGTAAAGGAATTGACATATGGACTTGGTGTAACCAAAAGAGGGCTGAAAATAATTTCTATTTTAAAAGGTTTACACCAGTGGAAAGCACCAATTATTACAAACATAAGAACCTCAATTAAAAGGAGACAAGTTCAAGTCAAACGGTAAAATTACAAAAATAGCTTCATCGGTTAAAGAAGGTGGAAATTGAACTTGAACCAAGAAGCTGAAAAGGTTTTGACTTAAATTTGAAAGATTGAAAGCACAAAAGAGATTCGCATTGACTTGGTTAATCAAGGTCCTATTTGACATAGAAATCCATCAAATAGTTCCTTGATTCTTTCAATCACAAATACACACGAAAGGGAACCAAAAGAAAGGCGAAAATGTTGACCGAATGAATCATGAATTGAACTTGGTCATAATAAAACGTACCAAGGTAAAATAGCACCAAATTCAATTCAAAATTTGTAACTTAATAGCATAAAAATTTTGGAAATTTTGGCAGCATCTCGGCAGTAAATTGGACGTTCCCGGATATAAACAAGCAGCAAAACTCAGCCCATAAGAATTCAAAACAATTCAGACAAAATCAGCCACCATAATTTCATATGAACTAAGGTGCATATTCAAACATGAGCAGCAATTTCAATCTATATGAACTTAGGATAGATTTAAACAAGAGCTAAACACAATAAACTCGTATGAATTCGCATTATTAAGTAGAACAGCATCGAACAGCAGTAGCATCCAAAATTAGCAACAACAGCAACATGTAAAATATCATAGAATATCAACATCATCATCACTCAACAAAACAAATGAGAATCAGCCATTCCAGACAGCATCAGCAGCACAAATCAGACCTAAATCCACTAACCAAAATCCTAAAACTACCTAACCACCTAGAATCAACTAAACATGCATTTCTAGCTAATATAATTAAACAAAAATTAAACAAAGCAAACTATACTACTTAAACAGAATATCTCAAGCAAGGTTGGCATTCCCTCACCTCATATATTCCTTATGCAATTCAGCAGCAATTGTCAGAGAAGGAGACATCTCCATTGAGAAGGACAAGCCCATTACTAAAAGAAGGATGGAGCATGTAAGAGAGCTTGCACAAGAGCCTGTGCAGTCACCTCTAGAAATTCCTGAGATGCCTCAAGGGATGCATTTTCCTCCTAGAGACTATTGGGACCGACTGAATACTTCTGTAGGAGAATATAGCTCCAACATGGATCAGCTAAGGATGGAATACCAAGAGCAGTCCACCATCCTCCACGAAATACGAGAAGACCAAAGAGCTATGAGGGAGGAGCAACAGTGGCAAGGACGAGACATAGAGGAGCTTAAACGCTCCATTGGATCCACTAGAGGAAGCAGTAGCCGCCGTCACTAAGGTAGTCACGTTCTATTCCCTTGCCTATGTTATTTTTTTGTTTTCCATTGTGTTTTATTATTTGTTTCCTGTTTCTAGTGCATGATCATCTTTGTGGTGCCATTACTTTTACTTTCTGAATGCATGAATCAACAGTGCATATTTAATGTTGAAGTTAAGTGTGTTGGCGCTTGAAAGAATGATGGAAAAGGTGAAGTATTATTGATAATCTGAAAAATCACTAAAATTGATTCTTGAAGCAAGAAAAAGTAGCAAAATAAAAGGAGAAAAAGAAAAAGCCAATAGCTCTTTAAACCAAAAGGCTAGAGCAAGGATCCAAGGTTTTGAGCATCAATGGTTAGAAGGGTCTAAAGAAACAAACTCTTGACCTAACTAAATGCTTGTGGTGTGAAGGTGTCAAGTGAAAAGCTTGAGACTGAGCAGTTAAAGTCGTGATCCCAAAAGCAAAAGAGTGTGCCTAAGAACTCTGGGTACCACTATCTGGAGATTCTAGCAAAGATGAATCACAATCCAATTGGGTTCAGCCAGTTAAGAGCATGTGGCATTTTTGTATCCGGTGGTAATACGGGAAAATAAAATGCTTAGGGTCACGGCCAGGCTTTAAAAGAAGCTATGTTCAAGAATAAAAAAAAGAACTAAACTAAGAGAGTCAATAATATCATCCGGATTCTGAATTCCTAAAGACACCAACACTTCTGAGCTTCAAAGGATAGTGAGATGCCAAAACTGTTCAGAAGTAAATCGTTACCAGCCCCGCTCATCAATTGGAACTGAGCTTCATTGAAGACTCTGAGATTTATTGTATCCTTCTCTTCTTTCTGATCCTACTTTGTTTTTGGTTGCTTGGGGACAAGCAACAGTTTAAGTTTGGTGTTCTGATGAGCGGATATTTTATATACTTTTTGGCATCATTTTCATAATGTTTTAGTTATGTTTTATTTAAGTTTCATTACATTTTCATAGGTTTTAGTGCAAAATTTACATTTTTGGATTGTACTTTGAGTTGTTGTGTTTTCTGATGATTTCAGACAATTTATGGCTAAAATTGAGGAGTTTTGGCAAAGTCCGATTCAGAGGCAAGGAAAGCGTAGCAGATGCAGTCAGATTCTGACATCTATGCATTCAAACGAGCATTATCGGAGCTACCGAAGTCTAAATGGCGCGTTCTTAACGGCATTGAAAAGCTAACTTCTAGAGCTTTCCAGCAATATATAATGGTCTATACTCTCCTTCGAAGGAGCTGCCCATATTGGGCATTGAATGCCAATGAACTACCCCCTTTCTGGCGTTCAACGCCCCAAGGAGACTCAAGGAAATATATGTATAGATATATATCAGCATAAGAATATAGCTTAACTCAATTTATATACACATATATGAAATTAGCTAGTACTTACAGAAGATTCATGTGAACTAGCATGTAGGAGATTGATGAGCGGATAATTTATACGCTTTTTGGCATTGTTTTTAGTATGTTTTTAGTAGAATCTAGTTACTTTTAGGGATGTTTTCATTAGTTTTTATGTTAAATTCACATTTCTGGACTTTACTATGAGTTTTTGTGCTTTTCTATGATTTCAGGTATTTTCTGGCTGAAATTGAGGGACTTGAGCAAAAATTAGATTCAGAGGTTGAAGAAGGACTGCTGATGCTGTTGGATTCTGACCTCCCTATACTCAAAGTGGATTTTCTGGAGCTACAGAACTCAAAATGGCGCTCTTCCAATTGCGTTGGAAAGTAGACATCCAGGGCTTTCCAGCACTATATAATAGTCCATACTTTGGCCGAGTTTAGATGACGTAAAAGGGCGTTGAACGCCAGTTCTATGCTGCTGTCTAGAGTTAAACGCTAGAAACACGTCACAAACCAGAGTTGAACGCCAGAAATACGTTACAACCTAGCGTTTAACTCCAGAAAGAGCCTCTGCACGTGTAACATTCAAGCTCAGCCCAAGCACACACCCAGTGGGCCCCGAAAGTGGATTTATGCATCAATTACTTACTCCTGTAAACCCTAGTAGCTAGTTTATTATAAATAGGACTTTTTACTATTGTATTAGACATCTTCGGATCATCTTTGGACGCCTGGTTCTTAGATCAGAGGGGCTGGCCATTCGGCCATGCCTAAACCTTTCACTTGTGTATTTTCAAATGGTAGAGTTTCTGCACTCCATAGATTAAGGTGTGGAGCTCTGCTGTTCCTCAAAGATTAATGCAAAGTACTACTATTTTTCTATTCAACTCAACTTATTCCGCTTCTAAGATATTCATTCGCACTTCAACATGAATGTGATGAACGTGACAATCATCATCATTCCCCACGAACGCGTGCCTGACAACCACTTTCGTTCCACTTTAGATTGAATGAGTATCTCTTGGATCTCTTAATCAGAATCTTCGTCGTATAAGCTAGATTGATGGCGGCATTCATGAGATCAGAGTCCGGAAAGTCTAAACCTTGTCTGTGGTATTCCGAGTAGGACTCTGGGATTGAATGACTGTGACGAACTTCAAACTCGCGAGTGCTGGGCGTAGTGATAGACGCAAAAGGAGGGTGAATCCTATTCCAGCATGATCGAGAACCTCAGATGATTAGCCGTGCTGTGACAGAGCATTTGGACCATTTTCACAAAAGGATGGGACGCAGCCATTGACAAGGATGATGCCTCTAGACGATTAGCCATGCAGTGACAGCGCATTGGACCATTTTCCAGAGAGGATAAAAAGTAGCCATTGACAACGGTGATGTCCTTACATAAAGCCATCCATGGAAAGAAGTAGGATTGATTGGATGAAGACAGCAGGAAAGCAGAGGTTCAGAGGAACGAAAGCATCTCTATGCACTTATCTGAAATTCTCACCAATGATTTACATAAGTATTTCTATCCTTATTTTATTATTTATTTTCGAAAACTCCATAACTATTTTATATCCGCCTGACTGAGATCTACAAGGTGACCATAGCTTGCTTCATACCAACAATCTCCGTGGGATCGACCCTTACTCACGTAAGGTTTATTACTTGGACGACCCAGTGCACTTGCTAGTTAGTTGTATCGAAGTTGTGAATGAAAAATGATTTATTAAGACGTGCGTACAGAGTTTTTGATGCCGTTGCCTGAGATCACAATTTTGTGCACCAAGTTTTTGGCACCGTTGCCGGGGATTGTTCGAGTTTGGACAACTGACGGTTCATCTTGTTGCTCAGATTAGGTAATTTTCTTTTTGTTTTCTTTTCAAAAATTTTTCAAAAATCTTTCAAAAATTCCTCATATGTTTTCGAAAAAAAAAATTTTAAAAAAATTATAATATACAAAAATCCAAAAAAATTGGAAAATCATAGAAATCAAAAATATTTTTCATGTTTCTTGTTTGAGTCTTGAGTCAGATTTTAAGTTTGGTGTCAATTGCATATTCATCTTGCATTTTTCGAAAAATTCATGCATTCGTGGTGTTCTTCATGATCTTCAAGTTGCTCTTGGTAAGTCTTCTTGTTTGATCTTGATGTTTTCTTGTTTTGTGTCTTTTCTTGTTTTTCATGTGCATTCTTGCATTCATAGAGTCTATACATGAAAAATTTTTAAGTTTGGTGTCTTGCATGTTTTCTTTGCATTAAAAATTTTTCAAAAATAAGTTCTTGATGTTCATCTTGACATTCAAAGTGTTCTTGGTGTTCATCTTGACATTCAAGTAAGCTTAGAGTGGATGTTCAAACCTTCAGACAGAAAGAAGGTGAATCCCTCTATGAAGCTTGGGAGAGATACAAAGAATTGACCAAAAAGTGTCCTTCTGACATGCTTTCAGAATGGACCATTCTGGATATATTCTATGATGATCTGTCTGAATTAGCTAAGATGTCATTGGATACTTCTGCAGGTGGATCCATTCACCTAAAGAAAATGCCTGCGGAAGCTCAAGAACTCATTGACATGGTTGCTAATAACTAGTTCATGTACACTTCTGAGAGGAATCCTGTGAGTAATGGGACGCCTATGAAGAAGGGAGTTCTTGAAATTGATACTCTGAATGCCATATTGGCTCAGAATAAAATATTGACTCAGCAAGTCAATATGATTTTTCAGAGTCTGAATGGATTGCAAGCTGCATCCAACAGTACTCAAGAGGCATCTTCTGAAGAAGAAGCTTATGATCCTGAAAACCCTGCAATAGCAGAGGTGAATTACAATGGTGAATCTTATGGAAACACCTATAACCCCTCACGGAGAAATCACCCAAATCTCTCATGGAAGGATCAACAAAGGCCTCAACAAGGCTTTAATAATGGTGGAAGAAATAGGTTTANAATCAAATCTTTTTCATTTTTCTTATTTATTTTCGAAAATTATAAAAATATTTTTCAAAAATCTTTTTCTTATCTTTATCATATAATTTTCGAAAATAACATCATCAATTAATGTTTTGATTCAAAAATTTCAAGTTTGTTACTTACTTGTTAAGAAAGATTCAAACTTTAAGTTCTAGAATCATATTTTGTGAATTCTTGTGAATCAAGTCATTAATTGTGATTTTAAAAATTAAATCTTTTTCAAAACTAATTTCAATCATATCTTTTCAAAAATATCTTTTTATCCTATCTTTTTCAAAATCATATCTTTTTCAAAAATTTGATTTTAAAATATCTTTTCTAACTTCTCATCTTCTTATCTTTTCAAAATTGATTTTCAAATTTATTTCAACTAACTAACTAACTTTTTGTTGGTTTCTTATCTTTTTCAAAACTACCTAACTAACTCTCTCTCTCTCTAATTTTCGAAAATATCTTTCCTCTTTTTCAAAATTTCTTTTTAATTAACTAATTATTTTAATTTTTGATTTTAATTTTCGAAAAATTACTAACCTTTTTTCAAAAACTATTTTCGAAAATCACTAACTCTTTTTCAAAAATAATTTTCGAAAATTCTCCTTCTCTCTCACATCCTTCTATTTATTTATTCATCTACTAACACTTCATCTCACCAAAATTCGAACCCCCTCTTCCATCTGTGTTTGAATTTTCTCTTCTTCTTTTCTTCTACTCACATAAGGGAACCTCTATATTTAGGTAAAAAGGATCCCTACTATTATTATTATTTTTCTGTTTCCTCTTTTTCATATGAGCAGGAGCAAAAACAAGAATATTCTTGTTGAAGCAGATCCAGAACCTGAAAGGACTCTGAAGAGGAAACTAAGAGAAGCTAAATTACAACAATCCAGCAAGCACCTTTCAGAAATTTTTGAACAGGAAGAGGAGATGGCAGCCGAAAATAATAATAATGCAAGGAGGATGCTTGGTGACTCTACTGCACCTAATTCCAATTTACATGGAAGAAGCATCTCCATCCCTACCATTGGAGCAAACAATTTTGAGCTGAAACCTCA
>NC_029791.2:54233755-54234359 GCF_000816755.2 Arachis ipaensis
GCCTCAACAAGGCTTTAATAATGGTGGAAGAAATAGGTTTAACAATAGTAAACCTTTTCCATCATCCACTCAGCAACAGAAAGAGAACTCTGAACAAAATACATCTAATTTAGCAAACTTAGTCTCTGATTTGTCCAAGGCAACTGTAAGTTTCATGAATGAAACAAGGTCTTCCATTAGAAATTTGGAAGCACAAGTGGGCTGATGACATGTCACCATGTCATGTTTTTCTATGCCTTTTTCCTTTGTTTTCAATAGGTTTTATGCACTTTCTTGAGCCATAAGCAAGCCAAGTGGGTAGATTTTCATGCTTCCTTTGATTTAATCAACCATGTATGAATTCATGCTATTTCATGAGGTTTTATGCTAAAATTGTCACATATTATGAAAGAATGAATATCTCATGATTTTGAGCATAGCTTTGATATGTTTGGTTGATTAATGATAGGTGAAGAAGGCTTGGAGAAAGGGTGAAGCAAGAAGGAATGGCTAGGAGTAAAGAGAGGACAATGGAATAAGTTGAACCAGGAAGCAAAAACTTTTGGGTGAAAAGTTAGCCTCAAAGTTAGACCCCTAACTTGGAGGCTAACGTTGGAACTTGAAA
>NC_029791.2:54243695-54246416 GCF_000816755.2 Arachis ipaensis
AAAGCAAGAAAAGAAAAAGGGAAAGAATGAGAAAGCTGAAGGCTCTGAGTACCAATGACAATTTATTTGTTAAGTGCTTGTGGTGTTTATGTATCAAGCCAAATTCTTGAAAACAAAACACTTAGAAGTCAAGGCTAGGCTCAAAGTGCAAAAGCACTCCCTCAAAGCTCAAGGCTCTGAGCATCAATGATTAGAGAGTTAAGAAAAGAAAAGAAAAATGAGCTTAATGAAGTCCTCTAATCAAATGCTTGTGGTGCTTATGTATCAAGTGTTAATACTTGAAAACAAAGCATTTAGAAGTCGTAGCTTTGTTATCAACTCATGGGGCAAAGCACCCAAAAGGAGAAGCTAAATAAAAAATCAAAAGCTTGTTTCAAGGAAGAAATATAAGGAAAAGATTTCATAAAATGAGCTAGATAGAAGCATCAATCATTTACATTTCTTTTGTGATTGTAGCATGCTTAGAAAACTAGCTTACCATGAACATTGAGTTGCTATCCTTCTTACCTTGGATTGTCAATCTTTATTGCATGATTCTTTTCTTGCTTGGGGACAAGCAAGGTTTAAGTTTGGTGTTGTGATGACATGTCACCATGTCATGTTTTTCTATGCCTTTTTCCTTTGTTTTCAATAGGTTTTATGCACTTTCTTGAGCCATAAGCAAGCCAAGTGGGTAGATTTTCATACTTCCTTTGATTTAATCAACCATGTATGAATTCATGCTATTTCATGAGGTTTTATGCTAAAATTGTCACATATTATGAAAGAATGAATATCTCATGATTTTGAACATAGCTTTGATGTGTTTGGTTGATTAATGATAGGTGAAGAAGGCTTGGAGAAAGGGTGAAACAAGAAGGAATGGCTAGGAGTAAAGAGAGGACAATGGAATAAGTTGAACCAGGAAGCAAAAACTTTTGGGTGAAAAGTTAGCCTCAAAGTTAGACCCCTAACTTGGAGGCTAACGTTGGCACATGAATTTCTCCCCTGGGCACCAAAGGTTTGCGCCAACGTTAGCCCCCTAACTTTGAGGCTAACGTTGGCACATGAATTTCTCCCCTGGGCACCAAAAGTTTGCGCCAACGTTAGCCCCCTAACTTGGAGGCTAACGTTGGCACATGAATTACAAGGGAGAGGAGCAAAAGTTTGTGCCACCGTTAGCCCCCTAACTTTGAGGCTAACGTTGGCGCTACACACCACAACAGCTTGAAGGGGTATACTTCCAACAAGAATAACGTGAGCTACAGAGCTCCAAATGAGGTGATTCAAGAAGCATTGGAAAGTAGGAATCAAGAGCTTTCCAAGCATATATGGCACTGCATGGTGGACACTAAAATTGAGGGAGAAAACTGCCCCGCAATGTGCATAAACGAACATGGTGGCAACCTGCAGTGAGGCCAACTGACCTCTGCACATTCAATGGAGTATAACTCGAGCTGTAGAGCTCCAAATAATGTGCTCCCAACGGCATTGGAAAGTAGACATCCAGGGCTTTCCAACAATATATAATAGTATGGGGTGGACAATACGTTTGAGCCTCCAGAACTGGCGTTTTCGCCAACGTTTGAGGCAAACGTTACCTCAAACGCTGCACACCAAAGCCAGCGACCATGCCCTCTTCAAATGATCATAACCTGAGTTTTAGATGTCCAATTGAAGTGATTCCAAGTGGGTTAGAAAGCTGACATTCAGAGATTTCCAACCATATATGATAGTCTATATTGGGCATAAAATTGGCAACATGACAAGGGGACAAATTTGGCGCCATAAATGTGCATAAGGGAGGCCAACGTTAGGGTCAAAGTTAGAACCCTAACGTTGGCACCAACGTTCATACCAGCAAGTTTTGTGGGCTGCTATGAAAATTTGGAGCCAAAGTTAGACCCCTAACTTTAGCTCCAACTTTTGGTCCAACTTTTGCAAACTCAACCCGGTTCAATTCGGTTCCTCTTCAAACTCCAAGAGCAATCAACCAAGGCCTTTATCAACCCAATTCCATCAAGAGCAAGGGCCCAAATGATCATCACTCAAAGGCACAAGAAATAGATAAAATAAGAATTTCATTTAATTGTAATTTGTTTTTAATTTCATTTTCATTTTGTAGAAATGCCTATAAATAGGCATCTGTTTCATATTTGTAAAAGGAGGCTAGCTCCGCTAGGGAGCATTAGGATTTGAGAGCTCTCTCTCTTTAAGTTTCTTTTCTTTGTTTTTGAATCTTGGGTGGAGAATTGAAGGTGTTCTGTTTCATTCTCCCTCTGAGATTTCTCTTTGTTTTTCTTGCTGCTTTTAATCCACTGCACTTCAAAATTTCAATTCTGTTTTGATTCCCAGCATCCAATTTCCTTTATTCTTCCTGCAATTTAAATTTCCAGTTGCGTGATCTATTGCTCTTTTTTAATTTCCAACACCCCAGCCCCTTTACTTTTCATGCAATTTACTTTTCTTGCAATTTAAGTTTTAGCTATTTTACTTTCTTGTTCTTTAACTTACTTGCAATTTTACTTTCCGCATCTTTAAGATTCATTGCAATTTACTTTCCGTTGGCTACATTTCACACAATTCACTAAATGTCAGCTTGACTAAACTAATCACCCACTAAAATTGCTTGATCCATCAATCCCTGTGGGATCGACCTCACTCCCGTGAGTTTTTATTACTTGATGCGACCCGGTGCACTTGCCGGTTAGATTTGTGTGATTTGTGTGAAATTTATTTTTC
>NC_029791.2:54246495-54252986 GCF_000816755.2 Arachis ipaensis
AGGATCCTGGAAAGTTCTTAATACCTTGTACCATAGGCACCATGATCTTTGAAAAGGCTCTGGGTGACCTTGGTTCAGGGATAAACCTCATGCCCCTCTCTGTAATGGAGAAACTGGGAATATTTGGGGCGCAAGCTGCTAAAATCTCATTAGAGATGGCAGACAACTCAAGAAAATAGGCTTATGGACAAGTAGAGGACGTGTTAGTAAAGGTTGAAGGCCTTTACATCCCTGCTGATTTCATAAGTCCTAGATACTAGGAGGGATGAGGATGAATCCATCATCCTTGGAAGACCCTTCCTAGCCACAGCAAGAGCTGTAATTGATGTTGACAGAGGTGAACTAGTCCTTCAATTGAATTAGGACTCCCTTGTGTTTAAAACTCAAGGTCATCCTTCTGTAAACATGGAGAGGAAGCATAAAAAGCTTCTCTCAAAACAGAGTCAACCAGAGCCCCCACAGTCAAACTCTAAGTTTGGTGTTGGGAGGCCAGAACCAAACTCTAAGTTTGGTGTTGAACTCCCATATCCAAACTCTAAGTTTGGTGTTGGGGAGTTTCAACAATGCTCTGAACATCTGTGAGGCTCCATGAGAGCCCACTGTCAAGCTATTGACATTAAAGAAGCGCTTGTTGGGAGGCAACCCAATTTTAATTTATCTAATTTTTATTTTCATTGTTTTTCATGTTTTATTAGGTTCATGATCATGTGGAGTCACAAAATAAATATAAAAATTGAAAACGGAATCAAAAATAGCAGAAGAAAAATCACACCCTGGAGGAGGATCTCACTGGCGTTTAAACGCCAGTAAGAAGCATCTGGCTGGCGTTCAACGCCAGAACAGAGCATGGTTCTGGCGCTGAACGCCCAAAATGGGCAGCATCTGGGCGTTTGAATGCCAGAATTGCACCTTGGAGAAGAGCTGGCGCTGAACGCCCAGAACAAGCATGGTTCTGGCGTTCAACGCCGGAAATGGGCAACAAATGGGAGTTCAACACCCAGAACAAGCACCAATCTGGCACTGAACGCCCAGATTAGTGTGCAAGGGCATTTTACATGCCTAATTGGTGCAAGGTTGTAAATCCTTGAACACCTCAGGATCTGTGGACCCCACAGGATCCCCACCTACCTCCACTCACTTCTTCTCACCCCTCTTTCACACAATCCCATAAACACTCTTCCCCAAAACTCTTCACCAATCACCTCAATCTTCCTTCCCTATCACCACTTCACCACTCACATCCATCCACTCTTCCCCATAAACCTACCTCATAAACCCCACCTACCTTCAAAATTCAAAACCAATTTCCTACCCAAAACCCACGCTAATGGCCGAACCTTACCCCCTCCCTTCCCTACATATATAGCCCTCCATTCTTCCTCATTTTCACACAACACAACCCTCTCTTCCCCTTCTTAGCCGAAACACACCTCTCTCTCCCTCTCCTCCATTTCTTCTTCTTCTTCATCTATTCTTTATTTTCTTGCTCGAGGACGAGCAATATTCTAAGTTTGGTGTGGTAAAAGCATAAGCTTTTTGTTTTTCCATTACCATTGATAGCACCTAAGACCGGAGAATCCTCTATAAAAGGGAAAGGGAAGACAAAAGCTTCCACCTCCAAGTCATGGGAGATGGAAAGATTCATCTCCAAAGCTCATCAAGACCACTTCTATGATGTTGTGGTCAAGAAGAAGGTGATCCCCGAGGTCCCTTTCAAGCTCAAAAGAAATGAGTATCCGGAGATCCTACATGAAATCCAAAGAAGAGGTTGGGAAGTTCTAACAAAACCCATCCAACAAGTCGACATCCTAATGGTTCAAGAATTCTATGCCAATGCATGGATCACTAGGAACCATGATCAAAGTAAGAACCCAAACCCAAAGAATTATATTACAATGGTTCGGGGGAAATACTTAGATTTTAGTCCGGAGAATGTGAGATTGGAGTTTAACTTGCCTATGATGCAAGGAGATGCACGCCCCTACACTAGAAGGGTCAACTTTAATCAAAGGTTGGACCAAGTCCTCATGGACATATGTATGGAAGGAGCTCAATGGAAGATTGACTCCAAAGGCAAGCCGGTTCAACTAAGAAGACTGGACCTCAAGCCTATAGCTAGAGGATGGTTGGAGTTCATCCAACGCTCCATCATCCCCACTAGCAACCGATCTAAAGTTATTGTGGATCGGGCCATCATGATCTATAGCATCATGATTGGAGAGGAAGTAGAAGTTCATGATTTTCTATAATTAAGTGCTTATCTATGTTTGTGTCTTCATTACATGATCATTAGTATTTAGTAACTATGTCCTAAAGTTATGAATGTCCTATGAATCCATCACCTCTCTTAAATGAAAAATATTTTAATTCAAAAGAACAAGAAATACATGAGTTTCGAATTTATCCTTGAACTTAGTTTAATTATATTGATGTGGTGACATTGCTTCTTGTTTTCTGAATGAATGCTTGAACAGTGCATATGTCTTTTGAAGTTGTTGTTTAAGAATGTTAAATATGTTGGCTCTTGAAAGAATGATGACAAGGAGACATGTTAGTTGATAATCTGAAAAATCATAAAAATGATTCTTGAAGCAAGAAAAAGCAGCAAAGAACAAAGCTTGCAGAAAAAAATAACGAAAAAAAAAGAGAAAAAGCAAGCAGAAAAAGCCAAAAGCTCTTAAAACCAAGAGTCAAGAGCAAAAAGCCAGTAACCCTTAAAACCAAAAGGCAAGGGTAATAAAAAGGATCCCAAGGCTTTGAGCATCAGTGGATAGGAGGGCCTAAAGGAATAAAATCCTGGCCTAAGCGGCTAAACCAAGCTGTCCCTAACCATGTGCTTGTGGCGTGAAGGTGTCAAGTGAAAACTTGAGACTGAGCGGTTAAAGTCAAGGTCCAAAGCAAAAGAAGAGTGTGCTTAAGAACCCTGGACACCTCTAATTGGGGACTTTAGCAAAGCTGAGTCACAATCTGAAAAGGTTGACCCAGTTATGTGTCTGTGGCATTTATGTATCTGGTGGTAATACTGGAAAACAAAGTGCTTAGGGCCACTGCCAAGACTCATAAAGTAGCTGTGTTCAAGAATCATCATACTAAACTAGGAGAATTAATAACACTATCTAAACTCTGAGTTCCTATAGATGCCAATCATTCTGAACTTCAATGGATAAAGTGAGATGCCAAAACTATTCAAGAGGCAAAAAGCTACAAGTCCCGCTCATCTGATTGGAGCTAAGCTTCATTGATATTTTAGAATTTATAGTATATTCTATTCTTTTTATCCTATTTGATTTTTAGTTGCTTGGGGACAAGCAACAATTTAAGTTTGGTGTTGTGATGATCGGATAATTTATATGCTTTTTGGCATTGTTTTTACGTAGTTTTTAGTATAATTTAGTTAGTTTTTAGTATATTTTTATTAGTTTTTAAATAAAAATCACATTTCTAGACTTTACTATGAGTTTGTGTATTTTTCTGTGATTTCAGGTAATTTCTGGCTAAAATTGAGGGACTTGAGCAAAAATCAGATTCAGAGGTTGAAGAAGGACTGCAGATGCTGTTGGATTCTGACCTCTCTGCACTCAAAGTGTATTTTCTGAAGCTAGAGAACTCAAACTGGCGCGCTTCCAATTGCGTTGGAAAGTAGACATCCAGGGCTTTCCAGAAATATATAATAGTCTATACTTTTCCTGAGTTTAGATGACGTAAACTAGCGTTCAACACCAGTTCCATGCTGCATTCTGGAGTTAAACGCCAGAAACAGGTTGCAAAGTGGAGTTAAACGCCAGAAACAGGTTACAAACTGGCGTTCAACTCCAAGAGAAGCCTCTACACATGTAAAGCTCAATGCTCAGTCCAAGCACACACCAAGTGGGCCCCGGAAGTGGATTTCTGCATCAATTACTCATTTCTGTAAACCCTAGTAACTAGTTTAGTATAAATAGGACTTTTTACTATTATATTTACATCTTTGGATATCTTTGGAACATCTTTGGATATCTTTGGAATATCTTTGGATATCTTTGGATTGTCTTTTGATCCTTTGATCATGTTTGGGGGCTGGCCATTCGGCCATGCCTGAACCTTCATCACTTATGTATTTTCAATGGTAGAGTTTCTACACACCATAGATTAAGGTGTGGAGCTCTGCTGTTCCTCACGAATTAATACAAAGTACTATTATTTTTCTATTCAATTCAAGCTTATTCCGATTCTAAGATATTCATTCGCACCTCAATATGAATGTGATGATCGTGACAATCATCATCATTCCCAACCTATGAACACGTGCCTGACAACCACTTCCGTTCTATCTTAGATTGAATGAGTATCTCTGGGATTCCTTAATCAGAGTGTTCGTGGTATAAGTTAGAATCCATGGACGGCCATTCTTGAGATCCGGAAAGTCTAAACCTTATCTGTGGTATTCTGAGTAGGATCTGGGAAGGGATGGCTGCGACGAGCTTCAAACTCGCGAGTGCTGGGCGTAGTGACAGACGCAAAAGGATCAATGGATCCTATTCCAGTATGATCGAGAACCGACAGATGATTAGCCATGCAGTGACAGCGCATTGGACCATTTTCACTGAGAGGACAGGATGTAGCCATCGACAACGGTGACGCCTAACATACAGCTTGCCATAGAAAGGAGTATGAATAATTGGATGAAGATAATAGGAAAGCAGAGGTTCAGGAGGAACGAACGCATCTCTATACGCTTATCTGAAATTCTCACCTATGAATTACATAAGTATCACTATCTTTATTTTACATTTTATTTATCTTTTCATTATTAAATATCCACAATCCATTGAATCCGCCTGACTGAGATTTACAAGGTGACCATAGCTTGCTTCAAGCCGACAATCTCCGTGGGATCGACCCTTACTCACGTAAGGTTTATTACTTGGACGACCCAGTACACTTGCTGGTTAGTTGTGCGAAGTTGTGACAAAGAACTAAGATTGTGAACGTGCGTATTGAGTTTTTAGCGCCGTTACCAAGGAATGGAACCGTCACGATTTCTGCGCACCAGAAGCACAAGCCCTATCACGCGAACGCGTGTCCCACGCGGCCGCATCATTTTCCAAAAAGAGATCATTCACCCGTGCGTGTCACCCACGCGCACGCGTCACCCAGAATTTTTACAATATGCGAACGAAGCAGAAAGTTGAGCGTGCGCAAGGCTGCACTCGCGTCAATGGCACAGTTCATTCCACGCGAACGCGTGACCCACGCGAACGCGTGTCCCACGCGTTCGCATCACTTAAAAATCGCACCACCCAGGAGAAAGCGTGCTCCATGCGTTCGCGTCACATGCGTTGCACAGTTTATCCAAATCACCGCCAGATATCTTATCTTTTCTTCCCCAAATCTTAATTTTTCCTTCTCACTTCTTATTTATTTCTTCTTCCTTCTTTCTTCTTTATTCCTTCTTACTTTTTCCCTTTTTCCCCCTTCTTTTTCACATCCATTATCAAGGTTCTTTTCTTTTCTTCTTCCCTTTTTACTTTTCTATTATTATTCTTATTTTTATTTATGTTTTCTTCTTCTTTTCTTTTTACTTTCATTATCTATATTTTCTTTTTCGTTCTTTATTCCTTTAATTGGTGTTAAAAATTTAATTGGGTGATTATTTTCTTCTATATTTTTTGCTTGTGAGTATATTAAGGAATTGTTTGACAATTAATATTACTTCTTGAAGGGTTGCTTGCAAGTTCAATTTAATACTTTCGATAACATATTTACCATGCATGCTATGTGTTTGTGAAAAAGCCCGTATGGCATTATACATTACTTTTATGTTATTCTACTACTCTAATGCCTGTTTTTTTTTTTACAAAACCCCTCTTTATATTTTATTGATTAAATATAATTGTCAATACAAACAGATTGTTAGTTTGAAAGAGTTGATAATCAAACTTGGACATTTAATGCTTGATCTATGCTACTCATGCCTTTGCCAACATGCCAATAAACATCTTGCATCTACTTGCCACAAAATGCACTTGCTATATTTCCATTGATGAACTTTTCACATGGATTCACGACCATGTGTTAACGACATCCTTCTTTACCGTGCATTGATTATCACTTGTACCATCCTCTTCCTTGTTCTAACCCTTAGTTTTAAAGGTACTTATTTTTTCCCTTTTTAGGATGGCCACCAAGAAAGGTAAAGAGAAAGCTACTCCCAAACAACCAGTAAGGAAAGGAACAAAAAGAGCACTAGCTGTAGAGCCATCTTCAACAGCGGTAACACCCTCAACAAAAAGAATTAAGAGGATCATCAAGGTCAATGAAAAAGAGAAAGCCTTTCCAGCAAAGGACACTGCGCGGTTCACTAACCGCTACTGTGAGCAGATGTTCCCCATCCTGGCTAAAAGGAACTATAATGAGCCCCGAATTGAACAAAGACAATGGAAATTCCTACGGAGACAGCCACGGCAGGTTAACCTTTCATGGGTAGTTGAATTCTACTCCAATTTTCACAT